>NC_046154.1:968166-1075666 GCF_011064425.1 Rattus rattus | reverse complement strand
ACAGCTCTAGCTATGGCAGCAAAGATGAGGGCTGTAAAACCTGACGTGCGATTTTATAAATCTGCCTCAAATACCCAGAACATTTATCAGGAGAGCAGGAGACGGAAACAGTGCGTGAGGCTCAGAAGGGTCATAGCCTTGCAGAATCGGGAGGTGGAACAAGACGATGACAAGCTGCTGGCAGAGTCTGTGCGTCGCCTCCTGACTCTGCTCTCACTGACAGGGGCCCAGGGGACAGTTAAGCACTGCCTATAACCTGGGGTCTTACTGTACGCAACTGTGGCTTTGAGATCCACCAGACGCCTCGAGTTAAGGCAGATGGGGTTTGTTGTGGGAGCCCTGAATTGTTTACCACGGTCTAAGAGAAACAAACCCCTCCACCACACACCCCTCTCGGAGGTCAGAACCCAGGCTGCCGTGACCCCATGCGTCTGTGCGGCATCTCCATGTCCATGTGCACAAAGGTGGGAAGCCACTGGGGACAGAGGGTGCCTGACCCAGGGCTCTTCCTTCTCATGCAGACACGCTCTGCAGCTGTCCTCATGGATAGCATCCCAAGGGATGTCCTGAAGGCCCCAAGCAGCCATTTCCTGGATGGCTCTGGCAAAATTTCATTAAATACATTATGTTAACAAACTGGTATGGGGTGATTAAAGGAAATGCTCTGGTTTGGAGAGATCGGCCAGCACCTCCAAAGGAAGTGTCCGGGCCATGGGATGTCCCTGGTGACGAATGGGCAGTTGGAATGCCTCCCCTGGTGGCTGAGCCACACAGGCAGATGAAGCAGGCTGATAGAGGATAATTAAAAGCCTGCTGGGAATGTAATCGGGGTGGGTCAGATGCTGGGAGGACCCAGGAGGAACAAAGGGAGGATGGAGCAGGCTGGGAGGAGACAACCATCACCCCCTGGCACAAATCTTGCTGCTGGACAGTGGAGGCAGAGTCAGCATAGCACACACGGCCTGGGGGCCTGCACGATCCGATCAGAGGGAAGCAGGGAGCCGCGTCTGGTGTGGGGGGCGGCGGGTCATTTTCAAAGCCTGAAATGTATCTGATCCCCTAGCCACTCAGAAACCGGGCCTCAACTTTGCCCTTCTCTCCCCTTACTGTTTGTCACCCATCTACAACTGTCCTTGTCCTTCCCTGAGCTGGTGCAGCTGCCTCCCTCCTGCCTAGCATCCATCCACGGGCAGAGGCCCATCTGAAAAGCTATGGAGGTACCCCACCCTGTGAGCAGCCTTGGGTTTCTGTCTGCTACCAGACACCACCCCAGGTATCCATGACACACCCCTGTGCGTGCGTGTGCGTGTGCGTGTCTGTCTGTCTGTCTGTCTGTCTCCCTCCTGGGGTCAGCCAGAACGCCTTGCCTGCCCCTAGTCACACAGCCTAGCAGAAGGGGTTCCTACCGAAGCTTGGCTTGCTCCACTGTAAAGAGGAAACAAGGAGGGTTGCACTTCCCCACGGGTAATGAGGACTGGACTCTGAGAAGAAAGCCAGACAGAGGAGCCCTGCTTTCAGGTCCACGTCTTCAGGCTTGTGACATGTCACAACTGCCTGGGAAAAGCTGCCAGAGGATGCCTGACCTGCGTCCTGTTAGGAACATCGGGAGCAGTCCTGGTGGTAAGAAGGGGGTGCCTTCTGCTCTGATGGACCCCGCAGGGCAGAAAGAGTGTCAGGCTGCATTAAAATCTGAGCTTCACCCACAGCTGTGGTGTCACATGACCTCTGCTAGCTGCAAGAATGAAAGCTTTCTGGTGGCGTTGTCACAGAGGGAGAGCTACACTCTAGGTGCCCATCCCCTTTGCTATCGGACATGTCCTCCCTGCTTTGCTGGGGAACTCAAACTGAGGTCTGTCTGAATCCCTTCCTAAAGGAAGGGCCAGGACTGCTATGTCCATCTACCCTGGAGTAGTGCAGGATTCAAACCCACTGTTCTGAACCTGCCTGAACCCTTTCTACCTACCACACTACCCCAAACTGTTGACATACAGGCTCTGGGGCCTGGAAGGTGGCTGGCTGAATGCTGAGGGCAGTGGCAGGCAAATGTCTGCTGGCTGGCTGGCACAGCTCAGCGTCCTTTCACTCCGGAGGCCATCTGCACACTTCAAACTCACCATTCTCCCCCAACCCCTTCGAAAGAACACTAGGGTCCCTTGGCCTAAAGCTGCACTCCTTAATTATCACACTTCCTTTAACCTCCCAGAGTGGGGTGACACAAAGCACACTGGGTGAGCAGAAGGCCACCTTCTCCTTTAGCAGTCCTGAAAGCATAGGGATCCGTTGGGTATCGAGAGCTGCATGATCTAGCCCTGCCCACGCTCACCTTCTCACGTGCTGACTGAGGTTCAGGGTGAGCGTGGGGAACAACGTCCTGTTTCCGAGCCTTGGCTTCACCCACAGGGCCTCTTTCTGTCATCTCTGTCCCATGATTTCGCTCATGGGATCATCAGCGTCCCCCCCAACCCCCGGGCATGCTACATGAGGGACCGGAATGAGACTCTGATAGGAAAGGACCTATGGTTCCAAGGCACGAGGATATGATGGGAGGAGAGCTGGAGAGGAGGCGGGGCGGTGAGGAGGACAAGAGCCTCCTGAGATGGTCATGGCTACAGCCAGAGGAGCTCACGTCAGAGGCCAAATGATGTCTTGGAACAATCCAGAAGAGGGCAGTCTGAATGTGGCCCCGGTTCTGTGAATCTCAAGTTCTCAGTCATGGGGGTGCAGGGTTTGCTCTAGTCACAGCCATATAACCCTTTTTTGTTCACTGAAAGGTTTACCTATTTTTATTGTATGAATGGTTTACATTCATGCCTGCCTGAGAGCCATGTGCATGCTCAGTGCCCAGAGAGACAAGCGTCAGGTCCATTGGAACCAGGGTTACAGACGATTGTGAGCCGCCACAGGGTACTCGGAACCAAACTCTCAACCACTGAGCCTTCTCCCCAGCCCCCACAGAACCCTGCCACCCCTGTGACAGAGCGTGGGTGTGGGCAGAGTCCTCTTTCCCTGTAACCTACGGCTTTCCAAGATTACAAAGACAGCCGTGCATTACACAGCAAGGCTCCGGCTCAAGTGTACATGTGTGCGACACTTCTAGATTCACTGTCTCTCCATTAACATGTCCATGAGACAGGTCACAGATGAGAGAAAACAGAAGCTCAGGCAGCCAGTCTGCTGTAGGGACCTGGGGACTGGGGCAACAGCCCTGAGCCAGGCTGAACCTGAGCTAGAGCACCTGGCCTGCACAGGGCCACCTCTTTCCTGGGGAGGGTGCTGGACACCGTGCATGGGGGAGCGGTGGGGCTTCCTCCCCGCCCAGGCTCCTGCCTGCTGCCCCTCACTCCTTTCCACCCTCGACTGTCTAATTCTCCTCATTAGGGCAGAGTTTCCCGCCCTTCTCAGACAGGGCTATTGCTGCTGTCACCGGTATCCCCCACCCTCCAGCTTACATCCAGCTTAGCAGCTCAGAAGACAGCAAGGCATACAGAGACAAAGCCCAAGGTCCCACAGTCAGAGCTGGGTAGTGTGGGGTCCCCAGACAAGTAGTAGCTGTGTCTGAACCGGACACTGCACACATACCGCCTTCCCTGGAAGGTCTGCCCTTACTGGGCCTCATCATACTCTCAGAGACCTGCTAGGGACCAGAGAGATGGACAGCTAGCCGGATGAAGTTACTCTAGGGGACCATGAAGGAGATTCAACAGCTGCCGAGGAGCCCCGCTGTGACTGGGAGGGGGTGGCCTCAGTCAGAGCAGTGAAACTTCTGGAACCTCCCACTGTTCTTTTTGGTTTTGTTTTAGGGCCCAGGGGACTAGAGTCTGGGCTTTGTACAAACCAAGTAGGCCCTACACCCCTGGAGTCTCAGCCCTACACCCCTGGAGGCCCCATGTCAGCTCCACAGAAGGCAGTGAGACCTGGGCTCCCTGCTGTTGGATGCAGGGCTTCACTTCTTCTCACCGCCCCCTCCCTTCCCTGCAAACATTTATTATTTCTTGCTCCTGGCTGTCAGCAGCAACAAACTAAGATTAATCACTCGCTCGCCTGGCTGGTCCCAGACATGCCTACTGTTTGAAAACTCTCTCTTTCACGGTACAAATCAATGAGGGGAGAGAAGAAAAAAAATAATACCCCTAACTGAAATACCTCCCCTAAGCTCTTCCCAGCTCACAACACATACCTACCCTCCTCTACAGCCCAGGGGGATCTACTGGTTGATACTGGGCATCCAGCAGCTTGACACAACCCACTGCTCCAGGCGATGCAAAGGGACGTCCGTAAGCAATCAGAGGCCTTGCTTCATAAACTGCCCACCCCACAGCGCAGGAGGCAGTGGGCCCTCCTCTGTCCTCAGATTCAAAGGAAGCCTCTGGGGTCCACTGTAGGGCCACAGAGCTGGAAGCAACAACCAAACCCCCGACCTTAATATCATTTGTTTGCAGGGTGGGAATCGAACCTAGGCCTTCATGTTTGCCACCCAGCGCTGTGGCCGCCCACCCCTCGTCTAAGGACACTAATGTGAATGACACTAGCTCTAGTCTCTCTAAGAACAGGGAGGCATGGAAACTCAGCATCCTAAACGCCTACTGTGTGCCAGCGCCACAGTGGACCTCACCTGCCCAGCCTACTTCTTACCCATAGGCCTCGTCTTAAGGGAGGCCCCGGGGAACAACCCCTTGCCTAGCACCAGATGGCTGGTGAAAGATCTGGAACCAGAATCCCACCCAAGGTGCCCCTGGTTGAGCTTTAACCCCAGGGTGTCCTCATGTTGCCCCCAATCCTCTCACGGCAGGTCCCCTGCCAGTGCAGGCTCAGGTGGCACGGGCGTGGAGGCCAAAGCTGTGGCCTTTCCCTTTGGCAACACTCACGTCTCTAGTTCACTGATGATTGTAGGAGGAGGCTCAGGTCACCACTGTACGGTGCGTACACCCTGCAGGGCTCCGTCAACTCTCTGAGATAAAGTCCCATACTTTAGCCAGATGACCCGGGATGGGTACATTCCTGGGCACAGCTCACCGTGGGATTTGTTCTTCTAAGCCTACTTTGTGCCTGTCCCTCCCACCCACCACTGACTACCCTTTAAGGTCTATTGTCCCTCAAATCCCTCTCTGGTCCCTTCCCTCATGTCAGGCCTGGGGCGTTTCCAACCTGTAAGCTCTAATGCCTTTAGTTTATTTCCTAGGTGTCTTCTCTTCCTTGCCAGGCTGTGAGGTCCTGCAGGGACGGAGCTCAGGAAGGAAGTGGGCCCAACTAGGACACAGCATGCAGGTCGAGGGAGGCATCTAATGTTCAGGCTGAAGTTGGGGACATGATAGGAACAGGTCAATCCCCGGTGGTGGGCAATCTATCTCTGGGGATTTAAAAATGAAAGCTTATCTTGTGAGGGCTCTAAGGGGCCACTTGCCCCTGTGTAGTGGGAAGAAGTGGACTGGGTCTTTGTTAGCTTCCTGCTAAGGCTTCAGAAGTGTGACTGTGTGTAACCCATCCAAGGCCCACAGGAATGGCCCTCACCTCCGCCCCCAATAGGACTCAGCCTACCTCTACTGCCCCAATAGGACTCAGCCTACCCCTACTGCCCCAATAGGACTCAGCCTACCCCTACTGCCCACTAGGACTCACCCTACTGCCCACTAGGACTCACCCTACTGCCCACTAGGACTCAGCCTACCTCTACTGCCCCAATAGGACTCAGCCTACCTCTACTGCCCCAATAGGACTCAGCCTACCGTCCACTAGGACTCAGCCTACCTCTACTGCCCACTAGGACTCACCCTACTGCCCACTAGGACTCAGCCTACCTCTACTGCTCACTAGGACTCACCCTACTGCCCACTAGGACTCAGCCTACCTCTACTGCCCACTAGGACTCAGCCTAACCCTACTGCCCCAGTAGGACTTACCCTACCTCTACTGCCCACTAGGACTCACCCTAACCCTACTGCCCCAGTAGGGACTCACCCCTACCCCTACTGCCCCACTAGGAGTCACTCTACCCCTACTGCCCACTAGGACTCACCCTACTGCCCCACTAGGACTCACCCCAGACCCAGGACCAAACATTGCAGTCCTTTAAGTCCTCTTTCCCCTCTCTTCTCCAGATCTTTTGCAAAATCTTTCAGAACTAAAACCCTGAGAGCCCTGACAGTGCAAAGTGCCTGAAGAATCCTGTTAAGGAGACTGCTCCTCACCCTTCCCCCTTCCCCCTTCCCCCAGGCCTGACTGTCTTTCTGAGGGAAAGCAGAGTGTGTCTGCTTTTGATATTTTCTCACCAATGCCAAAGCCCCAACCTTTGCTTGCCTGGCAGAGACAGTGTGCCCTGCACACCCAGGACCGGTGGGAGGTGGAAGGCTGGCTAGACATGTTGTCATGCTGACGGTGGAGAGAGACATCTGCAGCAAGATACTGTGAACGAGAAGGCCATTTGGAGGCTCTCTGACTGGCTTCAAGGGTGGCTGTCGACCATGGTGGGGGACGGGGGAGGGGGTGACGACACACCTGACTGTGATGGAGGTGCCATATAGACACTGACTTGGGTCACCAAAGACACAGGGAGCTGAAGGGGGCAGTATGGCCAGATCAAGCAAGTCACTGCCTCCATTGTAGTGGTCAAACATACCAGGGTTATGTCCACTGTGAGTCTCTACTGGGGCTGCTTCCTCACTTAGATAAATCCTTAATGTTACTTTTCACAGCTGATACACTAAGACCTCTGATCAAATATAAGGGAGTGTGTGTGTGTGTGTGTGTGTGTGTGTGTGCGCGCGCGCGCACGCGCGCGCAACATAGCTCTGCTGGTGGATGAGAGGACAGAACTCTGAGAAGGACCTGTTGTACAGTGGCCTTGTCACAACACCCTGTATCTTGGCCTGGCTTCATCATCTACTGATGTCCTTGTTGCCAGGGAACACTTAATTCTCTTAAGAGTCATGTGTTGCTTCTGCCTTGCAGCTACTGGCCCTTGGTGATGGTGACTACCCTCTGGGCTCCCAAAGCCCTTTGTGCCACCCTCAAGTAGCAAGGCAGTCAGAATGAGCAGGGTTGTGAGCCCTTGCAGCCTGGTCTGGCTGTCTGCCTTGTCTCTCTCTAGAGACCAGTGCCAGGTACAGAGGGTTCCCACAAAACTCTTCCAAGGGATGGACCAAGGAGGCAGAGGGCCCTGTCTTAGGGGTATAGATAGGCTTCCCCAAGCTCATTCTAGACTTGTCTCACAGAAGGACCCGAGGCCAACATGAAAATGGCCAGAGGCTGAGAAACAGCATAGCTGGGATTCCGATGTCAGCTTGCAACCTGAGTATGTGTGGGGCTGCCATCCCCCCGCCTGGCCACTGGCAGCAGGCCCGAGGATGTGAGAAACCACATCCTGCACACAGGCTGGCGAAGGTGGTGCTTCCCCGGGCAGCAGGGCTTGCAGTACCAAGGCTGCTCTGCTTGTGGGCAAGGGTCACGGAACGTGGTTGCTCTGGAAAGCGCTTCTCCCCAGTTCTCCTTTCTTCAAGGAAAGGCTACCTAGGTGAGCGCACCCCTCTGACCATCAGGGGTGGCTCTAAACAAACACAAGTCCAACCCTTCAGCTCCAGTTCCTTGTGCTAGAAGAGTAGTCTGTACATAGCAGTCCTGCATGATTAGATCAGACTGGACAGGTACAACGAACCAGACCTCTGGCTGGGCACAGAGCAGTTCATGTAGCCAGAGAATACACACCAAACACTGAGTGGGGCTGGATCCACAGACAGGGATACATGCTGATGTACCCAGAGAAAAGGGAAGGGACTTGCGAAGTTAAACTGCACAGTGAGCAGTGTGTGGAAGGGCAGGACAGTCTTGGACAAAGTCTCCTGACATACCCGGGATTAAAGGGATTAAAGGGAAAGCCTGGCTAGGGCAACAGGTCCTGAACTGGACTAAAAGCAATCTTCAAGGTCACTGGCAGGAGACAGGGACAGGATGGGACTACATTAGGTCACACGGGCAAGGACCTGACTGGACTGATGCCTGTTGCTGAGGAACAGATCACCATCATCCCAGTGCCCAGATAAAGACAGGGAGGCTCACAAGCCAGGGAGGGAGGTGGACTCCCACCGGCGCCCACAGCACCTAGACCTGAATGATAAGCTATCGCCATAAAAGCAGAACCAAGGTACTTCCTCCCCTAGGAGCCCCAACCCAACGAGTACACGGGCAGGGATAAAGGGGCCGAGCTTCTGGTGGAAACATGACCCTAGGGTCACTGGGTCAGTTCTTCAGCAACTGGCTGCAGACCCCTCTGTCCTGTCTTGGTGCTCCAGCCCTGGCACATCACTGGCTCTCAGTAGACAGATTTCCACAGCCAGAGCTATGCTGAAGTTCCCAAGGGTCCCAGCACCCAGGAGACTGGTTTAGGGGAAGGCAAGTCTCCATGCGACAAACTGTAGGCTGATACCTGACAAGGCCCTGCCCTGGTACGCATGGCTTCTGTTCCTTCTACTGAACATTTAACCAGGTCTTTTATAGTGGCCTCTCCATAGTCCCCAAACAATGGAGATTCTAGGAGCAATATAATCCCTGAGGAAGTCAGAAAGAAAGATAAAGGGGAGGAACAAACCAGAGCCCCCAGTGCCCTTGATTGGCAGCAGGCTGTCTGGGACTCAGGGGATGGAAGGGGGAGGAGAAAGCTGGCCACCTGACAGGAAGTCCATTCTGCCAGCATGGGTGCAAGGTTTCCTGAAAGAAGTGCGGCCAAGTCTACTCTCATCGTAAGCAATGACTAGGGAAGAGGGGAGGCAAGGTAGAGGTCTCCACTCCTACCCAGTATATCCAAATGCAGGATCTGGGTTTACACCCCAACTGTATCACTAATTCTGTGCCCTTGGAGGATTCCCCTTTCCTCTGAGCCTTACGTCTCCTATCTCTACAATGGATTCTGGAAGATTTCTTGGATCCCATCATCTAGCAACAGCATCGAACAATGGAACACTCCAGCAGGGAAAAAAAAAAAAAAAAAAAAACCCAAGCCTCTTATTTCTAAACCTGTTCATTTTAACAGCTCATGGATCAGAAGGCCCTGAGCAGCTGCACAGCAGCTACGTCAGAGGGGGTCCTTCCGGTTTACATCAGTCCCTTCCGAACTCTGTGGGGTTTATGAAAAGAAGATCAGTTCAGGAGACAACCTGGGGACTAGGAAAGGGTTCTCACAAGCAGCTACACAGCACCATGAAGGTCAGACAGACGGTCATCCAACACCTGCTCTCTGTGAGCCTCGGTTTCCCAGTCTGCAGGGTGGGACAACACATTCCTCACTAAAGGACTGGTGTGACACTGATGCTGGGCAAGATGCACTAAGAGCCAGGTACGAGCCTAGGCTCGCTGAACACGAGAGTTCTTCCGGCTAGTGGCTGTCCTTGTGAGGAAAGGCCTTGCCTCCCTGGGAGAGCAGCCGTGGAAGCCCCACCACTTCTGTGTTCCCAGAATGAGACCAAATTAGAAACCAAGGCTTGAAATAACTGGTAGGGACAATTTTCTCGGGGAACTGAGTGTAGCCTTTCTGTGGTAGGCACGTTCCACTGTGTGGGGGGCAGGCAGAGAAAGTACAGTACTCACTTCAGGGAGAGGGAGTAGTCGTGTTTGCTGGTCTGGCTGTTCCGGACAAGGTAGCTGCACTCCTTACAGAGTCGCAGAAGGTTCTCGGCATCACTTCTGCTGATGGCTCCATGATACCATCTGGGGAGGGAACAGCAGTGTAGTCAGAGACGAATGGGGACAGGGCCCCCGGGGTGACCTCTGAGGAGCCTCGGTGCCCTTACGGGGCAGCTGCTAGCAGCAGTGTCCCGTGAGGAGGTTCAACAGATGCTCTGCCAGTGTCTGCCACATGTCAGATTCTGATGGAAACCCCTGGGTCCCTTCCCACGGAGGCTCCCGTTCCCGCAGCCCAACACCAGATACTCTGTGCTCATCAAGTTTGCCCTGTGGTGACAGGTGCTGAGGGAGATGAGAGGGAAGCCAGGCCACGAGGCTGGGGCTATTTTAGGCACGGTGATCAGGAAAGCCTGTGGGGAGAGGGATTCATCAGTGCAGACCTGAGGAGGAGGGAAGAACAGTGGCTAGAAAGTACGCATGAGAGACTAGTCCGCACAGGGGAACAAGCTGCAAAGCATAGAGAGGTGGCAGGAGGGGGACAGGAGCAGGCGGCATGGCCCAGGGGTTCCTGAGCATTTCTCTCTACAAAACGGGTTCCTAGGACATGGGCAGGGCACACGGCAGCTCTCTAATCCGGAACAGAGTGGCTGAAACCTGCTCCTGCCAAATGGTCCTGAGATTAGCTGGGCACACAAGAATCGCAGCATCCCGTTTCTGATACTACATGAGCCAGAGAGGAGGGAGAAGGAACATACAGCCCCGTTGGCCATGGGATGAGATGAAAACCATGTTTCTGTGACTGGGAAAGCTGGAGACGAAGTCTCAATGGGTCAGCAAGGGCCTTCACTGACAGGAGGAGGCAGTCAAAAAAGGCCTTTGTGTTTACGCTGGGCCCATGAAAGGAACACTGCAGCGGAAGCAACCGTAGGTAGGATGCCAGGCGTGTGTCTCTGTGTGGGGGTGGGGTGGGGGTAGGGCATGGGACACAGGGACATGGACGCTTTGACTGCTTTTCTCTCTATGGTTACACTGACATAGAACCATGGATTGGGACTGCCTAGGCTGTCATAGTGAGAACATTTCCAGAGATGCCAGGGCCCAAGGCAGTCACGGGGAGAACAGGCAAACTAAAACGAAGTTGGCGTCACAAATAAGTTGTAACAGATCTGGTGAGAGCAGGCTCAGGAGGGGTGGCCTGGGTGACACACCCCCGGCAAGCTGACAAAAGCACTTTATTAAAAACACAATTTCCAGCCAGTTGACACTGCACAGTCCTCAGGGAAGGCAGTCAAGGGTCTCTAGGGAAGTGCTGCCCACTGTCCGCCCTCCCCCATACAGGGGCTGGAACAGAGACAGAGTAGGGCCTCCAGGGGTCTCCTTTAAGGGCAGTCCCTGGTGGCAAACAGGATGGCCTGCCAGGTTCTTTCCTGGCTACTTCATGTTGAAGGAAAGAAGAGGCCTGGAGTGGAGGATCAAAAAAAGAGGGGCAAGAGGCACTGGCACAGGAGGCGGGAGGCCAGCAGGCAACTGCAGAGCACAGGCTATCCTGGGTGGTCCTATGGGGGTTGGGCCTGAGCAGGAGGTCATCCTGGGAACACGCTAAGGCCTGCGGAGATGGAGACGGCCAGCCAGGTGGGACTCAGGGATCAGAGAGACTCGATCACTGCCACTCTTCTCATTCAGTAGCAACTGCTCTCTCCAGTCTGTGCTCGCTGCACCCATGATCTCACGGGACTGACACAGAGAGGAAGGTCAGCAAAGAGCTACAAGGAGCTGATCCGGCAGGAATACAAGAGCGGTGAGGAGGCAGCGACAGGCGGGGCGAGAGATGCCTTCTGTGGCGTGAGTGGTCAGGACACTGCCTGCAAACCTGTGGAGCTGGTGAGAACTCACGGCGCACAGAAGGAATGGTCCCGGTAAGTGCACGGAAGAGGGCAGAGCGGCCGGAGGAAGCGTTAGGGAACTTACATTTGTTTCTCCAGTGGGATGGTGGGATCCACTCTCTCTCCCAGAATCCCACAGAACTCAGGGCTGCCGTGTTTGATGGGCTTGAAGCCCCCTCCTGGGGCACGGAGCTGACGCCGTCGGTCTCGAGAAGGCGACGGGGAGGACTGCCGTTTCTCGTTGCCATTGAACTGGGCTGAGAACAGAGGAGAGGAGGCGTCGTCACCTGGGGCCCAGCCACACCTGGGGCCCAGCCACACCTGGGGCAGCACACAGGGACACAATTTTCTGTTTGGCACTTGACACCGTGCAAGATTGAGAGGGGTTCCCAAAATGCTGGATTTTGCCATGGCTTAAGTGTGCCCCCAAAGTTCCTATGCTGGATGAGTCAATGTTGGGTAGCAGGACACCCTGTAGTGTGGGCACCTCAAGAGTGAATGCTAAGGAGGCTGGAGAGAGGGCTCAGGGGTAAGAGCACCGACTGCTCTTCCTGAGGTCCTGAGTTCAATTCCCAGCAACCACATGGTGGCTCACAACCATCTGTAATGAGGTCTGGTGCCCTCTCCTGAAGACAGCCACAGTGTACTTATATGTAATAAATAAATAAATAAATAAATAAATAAATAAATAAATAAATAAATCTAGAAAGAAAGAAAAAAGAATGAATGATAAGTTCTCAAATTAGATTGGCTTCCATGAGCAAGAGGAAGCAAAATGACAGCTATGAAGTACCAACAAAACGCTTTTATGGTTGGGGGTCACCATACTCACTGCACCCTGTACTGAGGGCTGCAGCATTAGGAAGTTTGAGGAACACAAGCTCTAAAAAAAGGAAAAAGGTGTGTGTGTGTGTGTGTGTGTGTGTGTGTGTGTGTGTGTGTGTGTGTCTGTGTGTGTGTGTGTGCGCCATGCCTGTGCATGTACCACGTGTGTAGTAGGTGCTGGATCCACTACAACCAGAGTTACAGTTGTGAGGTGCCCAGTGTGGGTGCTAGAACTGAACTCCAGCCCTCTAGAACAGCCAAGTGTCCTTAACCACTGAGCCACCTCTCCAGCCCCGGAACTTAAGCTCTTAGGTACAGACGCCCCAACACTTGGCGGCCTGCTCAGGTTCAGGTCTCGGCCAGCTCCACTACCCTTCAGAAGCCGCTTCTCCCAGGACGTCCTCTAAGAACTCCCTCAGCCATCCAGATCTCCCTCCTTGCCTGGCTCCCATGGGCCACTGAAAATGGGCCACAGCTTAGATTACCACTTGTCCCATACCTACACGGTACCTGCGAGGTAACCCGGTCCCAACGCATGACTAAACGAAAGCCTAATGAGCTGATAGTTTGCTTTTCTGGGGGGTGGGGAATCGGTTTTCCTATCAGATAAAACCTTAGACTGTCCTAGCCGACTGACACTAATTCCTTACTGAATTAACTGATACATCCTCTGGCATGCTTAATACTGCGGCCAAGGATTTCAGGAAGAGCAGGTGGTGGTGAGTGACAAGCTTAATTAGGCAAATCATTTCACCTAAAAACACAAATATACAAACTCCAAGTCCCGAGATAAGATTCAGTAACCGAGGGGAGGAGGGGGGACTCTGAACAAAACCTCCAAATACGACCGCTTCCATCTCTTCTAATTAAGTTTCTCTTTAATCTGCAATTTAAAATGGCAATTCTTTTAATTTAGTGATTTTTCTGCAAGAGATAAAGACGCAGTTCCTCCAAAGAATATCTGCATTCTGAGGAGAACACGCTGCCCCGTGAGATGTCCGAAGGACAGAACTCTCTAAGTCCCACCGACAGGCGACTAAGAGTGAGTTAGAATTCTGAGGATGAGAGAGCAATCTAGCTGTGTAGAACGAGGCAGGAGGGAGCGTCCACTTCGGGTCCCAGGGTGGAGACCAGCCCTGGGGGCAAGCAGAACAGGGTCTTCAGGGTCAGCAAGTCTGCACCTTCGCTTGGTGGTAAAGGTCTACCCAAGAGTTGAGGCCAGGGGACAGGGCTCATCACTCTAGTGCCCCACTTACTCTACTAGGCTTTCTCCTGGATTATCTTGGAAGTTTGCAGTCCTCCACACCTCCGTATTAGAAGCCTGATACTCCTATCTACTGAAGCAAGAGTTATCTAAGGCACCTCGTGAGCGCTGAACTCCACAATACTCCTGTCATGATGTCCCTGGTAGGTAGGAGGAAGCACAGGGGCAGGGCGAGGTTGAGCCCAGAACTCTGGAACAGCAGGGGTCAGGCTTACCCCAATCTGCCTTCCTTTTTTACAAGCCGAGGTCTGAGCAGGCAGAAGCTGTGGTCTCCCTCACCTGGCCAGATGCTCCATCTGAATGGCACTGCAGATACAACAGGCCTCCCAGCACTGGTGTGAATGCTGCCCCCAGCTCCCTATAGGAGCTCTAGTCCTTGGCAGTGTGTCTGCTGCTCCAGGACCTCTTTCTGTCCACTCCTTGCAGACTTCTAGTGTCCTATGGAACAGCTCTTGGCAGGGTTTTCCTTCTGCCCTCTTCAAGTCTCATCTGCTCAACTTACACTCTAGCCTGCCCTAGAGAGGACGCTTAGAAAAGGCCACGGGCTGTTGCAGCTCACATAAATACAGTACGCTTCTTCAGTGTAATTTCCTTCCTGCTCAGAGCAGGAAGCACTCGCCAGCACTGTCCTTGACCACTGCCCCAGTGCTCAGGTTCAAAGGCAAAAACCTCATCCTAGTGTTTAAGTCCTCAGGAAGCTGGAGGCAGCTTGACAGCCTTCACCTTATACTCTACTCACCAAGGCTGGCTGGTCCTAAACCCATCACCTGCTGCTCACCTTTGGGCGTTTGCTTTGTCTTTGTCCAGCCTTTGGAATGTACCTCCTGGAGTAGCTCTGCCCAAGGCCCCCAGGTAGAATTCCTTTAGCCTCCTCTAGCCCTAAGTGCTTTGTCTACCATCCCAGCATCTGCCTCTATGCCGGAAAGAATGCAGTCATTTCCACAGAACCAGATGGCCTCAGCCTAGTCCCTTTCGGCTGTGCATCTGGCTCCAAGGAACGGCCCCCAAACTGAAGCACGGTCAGGGAAGAAGAGCAGCTTGGCAGCCAAACAAGACAGTCAGGGACACCTGGCTTTCGCCCGCTGTTTTATCACTCACCATGACACCAGTATACTTCTCCAGGGTCGGCGGCCTCATCTACTAATAACCACCGAGGTAGAGAAGGGCTATAGAAGTGATTCAAGCAGGAGCCCGTCTGTGGCAGACGCCTCTTCACTGTCACACTCACCAGTGGGGAATATGCCCTTCCATATAGTCACAAAGATGAGGTAACCTGTATCGGGACCGACTTCAGAATCTCAAGAAGTCTCACAGGACGGCCATCTGATTCTGTACTGTTACCTCTACATCACCAGTATCCAGAACGAGATCTGGTGGACAGGGGGTGGCCGAACTCGTTGAATGAGTCTCTGCCCAGCTCTGCAGGGCTCTACCTCCGGCCGTCCCTTGAGAACGGACACCCAAGCTGGACTTTCTCCGCTAGCTAGCTCTGTGCTGGGGTTCTGGGGCTGAGGTCAGGTCTTCAGGCTTGGTGGCGTGAGTGCCCCTACCTACCAATCCACTTCTCCAGTCCCAGTCAAGTAACTTTAGAGTCCTCTTCGAAATGTTTTTATTCATTCTTATATTTTGTTTCCCACAGATGGGTGGACACTACAGAAGGTCTGGGGAGGAAACGTTTTCCTCGATGGCTCCAGAACCCCAACTATATACTATGCTTGGCCTGGGACAGGGAATGCAGGAGGTGCTCACCTCTGTCCTTTGATTTGTGACTGTGTCCCCAGAGAAAACATGGACAGCAGAGCTGAGTGCTGACTGCAGAGAACCCATGAAGCACCAAGGGTTCCACAGCTGAGAGCAGCCATCTTTCCTACCACAAATCATTCCGCAGATGAGAACCATGGAGCTAGGACCAGGGTCTCCTCAGTCTGAGAGGTTCAGCACAGATCTCCTTACAAAGATGTCAGAGACCACAGCAGTAAGGGCAGGGTAACAGCTACCACCCACTGGGCACTCAAAGCCAACTTTAGTGCCTAATGTCACCCTCATCCTGCATGTGTGACGACAAGGACAACTTGTCACACTGACAGCAAATGGCAGCTTTGACTGCAGACCCATGGCCCCAGCACCTGATTCCTCCCAAGGCTGAGGGCTGGGTTCACCTGTCACCTGTCACCGGGAATCGCTCAAGGCTAATAAGGCCTTTCATCGGCAGACATCCACGAGACTCCTAGAGCCCGGGGAAAGTGATTACTCCTCCATCTGCTGGTCCAAAGAGCAGCCGCCCGGGCAGGGCGCTGGAGGCTCCGCCCATGTGTATGTCTGCGTACTGCCCACTGTAGACAAAGAGGGAGGGAGAGGCAAGCCGGTGCTGGCCACAAACACAGCTCTCGAAAGGCTCTGGGCAGTGGCTTCCTCCGCAGACAGGAAGGACACACTTTCAGTTTCTTAGAGGGAATTCAGACATAGGCAGGAAGGGAGGAGGTCAGGCCAGTGGCCATGTGAAAGTGGTCTCATGTGGCCAGGAGACAGACATCCAGCACACAAGAGACGAGAGCACCAAGCATCTGTACCACACAGCCACGGGCAGAGCCTGGCCTGGAAGAGTGCATGGACTTCTATGGCCAGGCCTGACTCAGTGACTACACAGACTTCCCGCACTCACTGGGCACCAGGCTGGGAGCTAGACAAGGACCCATCTGCACAGGGCAGGCAGAGCTTTGACCGAATGCAGTTTACAATCCCCATCCCCAAGGCGATCTGACCTGCCAGGCACAAGGGCAAGGCCACTCACTGAACTCCACACAGGAAAAGAAGACATTTGCAGGGACCTCTCTAGCAGCACATACATGCTGATGCTCTCGGTTTCCTTTTTAAGATTAATAAATGAACTCATTAATATGTCAGATAGAAGAACCAACCACCTGTCCCTCAGTAATATTTAGCCAAAGGAGAGAGAGATCTCCACAGCACTCACTGACAGCCCCCCACCCCCAACACTTCCTTTGGTAGACCTGCACGTTAATCATTAATTACGGCTGTTACTCATTACACAGCAAAAAGCTCCCCGCGCAAACTCAATTGTTAATTTCCTCACAGGCCCAAGGCATTCTGGGAGGCCCTGAAGGAGACAGGGGGCATTCTGGGACTCGAGTGAGCCTGTTGAGAGGCAGCACGCTGCTGGAGTGTGGGGAGAGCCCTGGCCAGGTCTGAGACTCCCCGTGGGACCTTCTGCAGACTCTGGGCCCCCAAGGAGGCACAAGGAGCAGCAAGTGAGAGCTGTGCTCAGAGCACACAGCACTAGAGCACTAACTTAGCAGTGTCTGCACCTGTGGGGGCAATGACCTAAGGCCAAAGAGCGAGTGGGGCAATTGCTTCTACCTTAGGAGTCTCCCAAGCCACCCTGTATCAGGTTCAAATATACCCTTTCCAGGAGGCCAATGTGACGGTGGTGAAGGCAAGCACTTTTCATTCCGACGGGCCCAAGGTCACTGCTATGTGACTGCAGGTGGCCCAAGGTCACTGCTATGTGACCACAGGTGAGCAGCTTGCTGTCTGAACTTCTGTATTATCATTTATGTGACCACGGTGAAACAACACCCACACGGCGGGGCTTGAGAGGGTTAATTTAAACCAGGTTCGTAAATGCTGTTCAATAAAAGCCAGCTTCCTGCCCATTCCTTCTTCCCCTCTTACCATATTGGAGGAGTTCCTTTAAAAAGAGAAAAAAAATCACCTGACTGAGCTGGCTCAGACGACACTCAACTTAGAAAGCAGCCACACCTAAGACACCCCTTTCCCTTTCTCTGTCCTTCAAATGCCCTTGATAATGTTGAGAAGGTGTCAACACTTCAGAGGGGCTACCAATGGGGCACAGCACCAGCACCCCATGAGATTACCATGACAACAGTGCATCTGGCTGTTCCTGAACAGACCACACACGGAATAGGACGGGAGTCTCAGGCCAATCCGGGAGGCTGAGAGGGGACTGTCGTTAGGGAGGTTTTCGGGAAGGGCTGACACTGGTGTCACCTGAGATGAGCTGTGACACCCTCCTGGCCTCCCTCAGCTCCTCACCTGATGCACACACAGCATGTCATGGGTGAACTGGAGGTTCTCCACGTGGAACCCTCCAGAGAACCTGTGACTTCTCACGCCTCAACACAGTCAGGACCCAGGTGGCACCTGGGGCTGCTGTAACTTTCTGCACCAGCTTATTGGCTTATTGGCAGCTCAAGTTCAAAGTTCCTATTCTAGGAAGAGCAAACGTCACTTTTAACACAGGGAGGGCCTCTGTCACTCGGACTGCTGGCCAGAGCCTCAGGCGGGATGAACAGGAGTGAGGGCTGGGTAACGGAGGGACAGGGTCCCCACAGTAGAGCTGCTTTCCCCGGCCCGGTTTCCCACTGCCAGGCATAGTTAGGGCCTCGCTTTGTAAACGAGGCCTCCAGGGCTGCTAAGCGCTTCTTCATGCAGTGCTGGTTTTTATATTAAATTAAACTTTATTTAATTTGGCAAGCCCTTCCAGAACTCCAGTAATAAACCTAATAGGCACAGCCCTTTAGGGCTCGCAGTGTCTTTTCATCTGGAGATCTCTGCATGAAAATACATTGTATTTTACTGGGCTTTTCCAGGAGCCCATGCTACAAGACTTAAGACAGTCACTTTTCGGATGGGAAAACTGAGGCTGGGGAGGTGAGCAACCTGCCTGGGGTCTAAGCTGATGAGCTGTCGGGCAAGCATGGGAATGTCTGCCTCCTGCCCATTGGTCTTAACAGATGAGACACCAACCTAAACTTTCAAAGGCAGACCAACGTGCCAAGGAGCCAGTATGGGGCACAGACAGGGGCCCCAAGTAACTGCCAAGTGATAAGCCCATCTGAGTCATGTGTCTGTTTTCCATCTCTGCCTCTGGCAGAGCCCAGGGCACTGTAAAGGACCTCGAAGGGAGACGATCGTGAGACAGTGAGTCACAAACGAAACAACTGTCTCTCCAGAGGCGCAGCGGGCTCCCTTCCTAGGCGTGTCCCCCACCCGGCGGCCGCTGCCAGACTCTACACTATCAGGTGCTTTGGTTATTTCTTAGTCCCAGCTGCAGATTTCTCTATCTGGGAGGTGAAAGGGTACCCGTCTCCCACATCCACAGACGGCCTGACTGGCTCTGTCACGGTCTTTTGTGGTTCTCTTCCCCTTCGCCTCAGATTCTCCAGGACAAGGAGAGTGAGACCAAACAGCATACAAGGTTCTCCTTGTGTTGAAAGATGGAAACCTAGCCTGGGGCCACAGCAGGTCCCCAAACATAATTTATGTGACATTGCAGAGGCTCAGGTGCTTGCCCTGAAGTTAAGACTTAGCTTTGCTACTGACCAGGCAGAGGTGCCTCTACCTCCATCCCCAAAAGAAGGAAATGAACCATGAAGAAGGTTGGCCATGAGAATACAATGAGACAATGTATGCAGAAGGTGCATACTTGAGGCCAGCAACGAGATCATGCTTTCTGGATGGGAGGCTCTGCAAGCTCACCAAGGCTTCACAGGTCATATGCCAGCAAGGCAGTCAAAGTCCCCAGGCAGGTACAATCTCTTCAGAGGTGTGACAGCCTAAGGTGTCCGCCTTCCACCCTGAGTGTGTCCTCGTCCCCATCCTTGGCCTTAGTCTCAGGCCACCTTCTGTGCAGGCCCTGCTCATCTTGCAAGGTGTCACACCAGCCTCGCTACCTCAAAACACTCAGAAGGAAAGAAAGGAGAGCCAAGGGCTCCCTAAACAACTGCTGGGATCCCGTCTAACTCCCCAAGCTCTAATCCTTAATGAGATGTGTGCCAGGCTGAGGGATGGGAAGACCCCTGTTCCCTGGAGGTCACCCCACCCTCTCAGAATTTTCTCTACACAGCTGCAGCGCGACCATGGACTCCTCCTGTGGCTTAAGTTCCCAGTGAGACAGGGACAAGAGAGAGACGACAGACAGACCGACCGTCCGACCGACACAGGGTATGTCTGCTGAGAGCTTGGCTGAAAAGGGCCTGTAGTCACCAGTTCAGAGTAGGGTGGCATCCTATAGGCTATAAAGCACCTCTATTCCACAGGCTGGGACCAGCAGTCATCCTGCCTACACTCACTGGCATTGCTGGGGTTCCAGGGGCATGGCCATGTGCCCAGACTGCCTACAATCCATGCTCCTGCTGTAGAGTGACTCTCTGCTCCCCACCTTCCTCACTGCAGCTACAGCGGCCTCCGAAGCTGGAAATTACATCTCAATGATCAGGTTCCTCCAGAATGCTGCCCATCCTCTGGGTCCTAATCTCAGTCTTTCCTCCTTCTAAGCCTTTTGGGAATTTGAAAACACAGAAAAGGGTCCCCACCAAGTTTCTCCACCAGGTTGAGCATGCGGAATCACAAATAGAGCAGTGGCGAGAAGACAGGGCGGTTTTGCTCAGCAAACTTCATCTTGCACAGCTGTTCCCTAGCGAGCTCCTGAGACCTGAGAAAAACTGGGGTTGTACAAGACACACAGTAACGGCAGGCCCTAGCAACACTGCCAGTCCCTGAACACCCCAGGGCCGCACCGAAGCACGAGTACACACTTGTACATGCATACCTGTACATGCACTCCCCGTGTGCATGCACACTGATACTACATATAACAGCCACTCAGTATGGAACTGTGCCCTTCATTCCACGCAGCCACACGTCAGGGCTGGCAATTGGAACCATGATGACACTCTGCCCCCCAATCAAGTTTCTGCAAAGCATCGTCTTCCTACTGGCCTCCACCCACTGCCGCCTGGATAGAGGAAACAGAGGGAGGCAGGTGTCACAGCACCCTCCTCCTTCATCCCACCAAGTAAGAAGGCACCCAAAGCTGTTTGGGACGGGCACGGATCTGCTCTGGCGTGGGACATGTAAAGCCAAGAGACTTGGTGGGAGACAGGCGGGGCAAGAGTCCAAGTGACACTGACACCAGCGATAGTAAGACAGTGACAAGAACCACGAACAGACTGGACAGTCGTGGGTCCTGAGACTTACTGCCAACTGGCGCTACCTGAGGCCAACCATACGGACAGTACTGTAACTGTCTCCAGGTGTGAGTGGGCGGGCTCCAGACAGTAACCTGAGAGATGATGTCCTACTACGTAAGTGCTGCCCACTTGAACGTCAACACAGATCATGTAGGAGCTGGTAGAACGTGTTCCAGCTGTGTGTGTGTGTGTGTATGTGTGTGTGTGTGTGTGTGTGTGTGAGAGAGAGAGAGAGAGAGAGAGACAGACAGACAGACAGACAGACAGACACCCCCCCCCAAGGCCTATGTGTGGAGCTCAGAGGACAACTTGCAAGAAGAATTCTCTTCCTCCATCATGAGGGTCCCCGCAGTTGAGCGGAGGTCAGCAGGCTTGGTGGCCATCACCCTCACTCACTAGCCCAAGGTGCTAGATTTCTGAGCAGCTCACAGGCAATCCAACTGCTGGTCTGAGACCAAGCTGAGGGAGGAGTGAGGTGCCAGACTAGCTCTCCCAGACACCATGAGCCCAAGCATGAGTCAGCACGGCAGGCAGGTGTTGGGGTTCCCCGTCTTCGACTGCCTCCTCACAGGGGCCCTGAGGGCTGGGCAGGACTGAAGGAGACCACAGAATGAGACTCCACGAGGCACGAGGGAAACAGCTCTGAAGGTGTCGAGATTGGACTGGGAACCCTCAATGCCAGACTGGAGTTTCACTTTGGCTTGGCCTCTTTTCTGTCACACTGCTCCTACCTGCCAGGGCGGGGATGGTGACCCGGTTCCACTCCCATGGCTGGTCGTACTCGTCGGCAGGCCTGTCGTCGTCCTGGGGTAGCTTGCTCTCCCGCAGTCGAAGGCTCACAGTGCTCTCTGAGTCTGAGTCCACGCTCTGGCCTTCGGGCTCATACGGGGTGTCATACAACTGGATGCCTTTGTGTTGTGACCGGACGCTCTCTTGCCTCTGGAATTCTGCAGGCAAAAAGAAAGACAAGTCGTGGATGTGTGGTCCCCACCAGGAAACAGGTCTGAGGTCAGGGTCACCAGCCAGGGAGGTGGGTCCAGCAGAGATGACCCCTTCCTATTCCTGGCTGCCCTGCACTGAGTGCTTTCTCAGCTCTCTGGGCAAGAGCCCCTCACCAAGACTGTACCGGTCAACCTAACAGCAGCTCAACCTAACAGACTAACCTTGCTCTCTCGCTGTCTTATCTGTCTTCAAAGACTGGGCCAGCTGAGAGCAGGAAACAGCAAATGTGCTCTGGGTCTGAACAGCCCTCATACCTGACCCACCATACTGACCGCTGCCATCTTTGAACCCCATTTGCACAGAGCTACATTGGGCCAAATGACCTTCCTGTTCCCGCCTGGCCCAGAGATTTACTTAGAGAGCCAACAAGCAAGGTCCTCCTGGAGAGGACCTACCAAGCTCCTCTTCATCCCTGTGGAGCTGAGTGATGTTTCCCAGCACTCCACCCCAGAGCCCACTCACCCATGCAAGTGAACATGCGGGGATTTGGAGATGTGGGAACAGGAGTTGGCTTCTTTTAGGGAGGGTGACAGCCACCTGATCAGTCATCCCGGACGGCACACAGACATTACCAGTTGCTATTTCTAGGAGATGACACAACTACAGTCACCGTGATAGTGACTGGAGGGTAGGGGAAGCCAGGCACAGGGGCTGGGGAGGCCAGAACAGGAGCAGAGAGCCTGCATTGCCAGCTCTGACAAGTGGAAGCAGAGGGGAATGTCATCCCGTGGTTCACCAGTGTGAGCCAAGGCCTCACTACATACAAATAAGCTTTTGCTTGCCTTTCTTTTTAAGGGTCTCACAATGTAGCCCATGGAGCGTCTACGTGGTGCAGACTAGCCTCGAACTCATGAACTGTATTAAAGGGTCCCAACCCTCTGCCTCAACTTCCCCAGGCCTAGGATTACAGGCAAGGCTCACCACACTCGTAAGTAGTGACAGAGGTAACAACTGTCCGTTCCCTTGTGCAGACATCGCTAGCATCCGTCTCTAAAACTCTCATCTTCCCAAACTAAAACTCGGTATCCTTTAAACACTGGCTCCCCACTTCTCTCCCCAGCCCTTAGAAAAGTCTGCCCCACCTCTCTCTGAGCTTGACTACTCTGGCCATTACTTCTCATAAGTATACCGCCATTTGTCCTGCCATGGCTGGCTTATTGTACGTGGCATTGTGTTTTCAAAGTGGGATCGTGGGGCAGAAATTCATTTGTTTTCAAGCTGAGTAACAACATGGACATTCCCCTTGTGCTGTGGTCCCAGGTTCAAGGAGGGAGTGGCCGCTGGCTGCCTACAAAGGGGTGCAGGCAGAGGCAGGGATGTGCTAAGGTACGTATGAGGCTGACTGTCAGAGCAGCTGCTAGAACATGTGAGTGACGGGGCCACTTCAGACCTCTGCTTTGCAGGCCAAGGCCCCTCACCCAGACGGCAAAGCCCCCGTTCGTTGCCCTAATGAAACATGCCAACGACGGTGCCCTGCTCTTCAGAACTGATTAGCCCGTATGCCAGTACTCACCAAGTCCCACCCCAACCTCATGGCTTTGGCTCTTTCTCGTACCACTGTGTATCTGTTGTTGGATTCATTTTAAAAGAGGAAGTTTCTGTAAATACCCTAGAGGCCATTATCTTCCCAAAATAACAACTGCTACACACAGCAAGGCTGAACCCACTAGGCTGGCACCTCTCTGGTGCCCTGCGGAGGGGGCATGAGGCTAGCTTTCTCTCTGTGGAAAGGGGGTTTGTAAGTGTAGAGGGATGCAGGCACAAAGCACTAAAGGCAAGATTCTCATTCTCTAGGAAGGCAGAGAACGAGCAGAGAAACCTCTAACTGTGGACTGTAAGCCATGTAATGTTATCTCCCAAGAGACGACCCCACACGGGTAAAATGTGGCTTCTGAGGACTGTTAAGTTATGAGCACTACGCTTTCCTTTTTCTCACACTAGAGGGGAGGGCACCGACCGTAAAGCACCACAATCAACTTGGAAATTATATCAGGAATCCACCACCTAGGCTACCCCTGCTCTGCGGGGACCTTGACATCTCCCTATTGGCTCTGGGGAAGACGGAGCCTGGGGACACTGGGGTGCAGCTGATAAAGCTGGCCCGGGAGGACCACTCCTCTTCACTCACACCACCCATGTGAACCACCACTTACCCTAAGGCAGTCGTCCCCAACCTTCCTAATGCCTTGACCCTGTGAGGTTCCTCATGCTATGGTGACCCCCCCAACCACAAAATTTTTTTTTATGAATCATATTATAAAATACCGGTTTATGTTGGTCTTAGGCAACTCCTGTGAACAAGTCATCCGACCCCCAAAGGGGCTGTGACACACAAGTTGAGAACTGTTGCTTTAAGTGCACACAGCAGCTTCTTGGGTTGCTCCTCCTCCTAGAAACGACTGCAGGCGTTCCAGGAGGGCAGGGTGTGGGGGGTGGAGAACAAGAACTGACAGCCAGACACCACGCTGCACACCAAATTCCTGCTAACTTGTTAAAATTCCAGATTCCAGAGGTGGCAGTGCCTGGCAACGCCACCATATAGTTAGTGAAGAAACAGGCACACTACCAGCCAATAGGGAGATGTGCCGAGGACGCATCGGCCATTCGGATAGAGGGGCTTGTGAGGCACATCTCCTGTAAGATTCTTCTTGAAGCATCTACTCCTTACCAAAGCTGGGTTCCTAATGGCAGATAAGGCTGTTGGGCTGCCATTTTAAGCCATTGAAACCCCGTTCCCTCTGTATTACAGGATGGGCTCACATTGTCATTAGGGCTCAACAATAGGGAACAGTTAAGTAAATCATCACATGTTAAGTGGATGGGATATTAAGCAACCATTAAAATGATTAATAGGAAGCGAACGCAGCTACATGGGAACGCGCACGTGAACTTATGTTGAGCTACAGAAACGTTTGTGTGTTGAGAAATTCCTAAACAATCCCTGGCAAGGTGAACGAACACCCAGAACAGCCACAGAGGGAATTCCGCTCCCTGCTTGGGATTTACTCAAAACAGTTCAGCACACTGTGACCATAACATCTAAACTGAGATGACAGCAATGTCTCAGGCACCGACAGAGGAATGAAGAGATGAACACCCCAGAAAGGAAGGCAAATAACCTCTGAGGAGAGGAGACCAGTGCTTAATTAGTTTTCAAAGTTGTGAATAACGAACAAAGATGTAATTAAGACAGGAACATGTGAAAGCCACACTGTGTGTGTTAAGTAGACTGGGGCTCTCTGGGGCTGGGCTGTCGTCTGTCTCAGCAGCAGCGACCAGTCCCAGCCCCCAGGAATGGACCCATGAGGGGCCGTCCCTCTTCTGAGAGGCTGCCAAGAGGACAAGTCAAGGGTCACCACACCAGGCCACATGGCAGGACATAGTGTTTCCTGACTAATGATCATGGTGCATCCCCCTTATTAGCCAGGCCCATTGGTGACAGTCCCCAGAAAGCTCTAGCAGGAGAGTCAGTGCCCATATGTTCTAGGCCACAAGTTATCTGACATCACATCCACTCCTTCAAAGAAAATCATCTTCGATGCTGGGTGGCAGGCTGTGATTTCATGCCTTGTAGGCAGCAAACAGAAACATTAAAATTGACAGTGTGGGGATTTCTCTTGACCTCTGGAGTAGAAAGGTTTTCAAGTAGAACCAGAAAAAACAAAACAAATAAACAAATAAACAAAACAAAGACAAACAAACAAACAAAAAACCAAATAGAAGCAAAACCAAACAGATCCTACATTCCGTAGAACCAGAGAGACCCTAAGATAATTCACCTGCAGAGCTTACCAAGAGGGCTAGAGAAGCCAAGATCATAATTGGTGATTATGACAGAAAGGGAGAGGGGCAACCAGGACAGGCTGAGCTTTCTGCAAACCAGAAGCCTCTTGGAGTGGATGTGCTGAGGGTTAGACCTGAGAGCTGACAAGAAGCAAGTTACACCTTGCTCTGAACTTACCAACTCCGCTTCCCTCTTTAAAATAAGAGCACATAGGCCAGGGGTGGGGGTGCACGACTTTAATCCCAGCACTTGGGAGGCAGAGGCAACTGGATCTCTGAGTTGGAGGCCAGTCCGGTCTACGGAGGGTACTCCCTGACAGCCAGGGCTACACAGTGAAACACTGCCTTCAGAAAACAAAACAACAACAAAGGATTATGGTTTACACCAGTGCTAGGTTTCCACAAAACTGAACAGAAGGTGGAGAGAAGCCCCGTGCATCCTGTCCTCAGTCACGCAGCCTTCTCCATTATCGGCACACCCCGGCACAGCATGCTACACTGATGGGCCTACACTGACAGCACAGAGCACAGCTTATGTGAGGACTCCTGGTATGGAACTGTGGGCTTACACAGACATGTAATGGTAACACCGCAATACAGGTGGTATTTCCACTTTTCTCTGTCTGGTCTCCCCCAGCTTCTGGTAATCTCCTATCTTTCCCTGTCTCCGTAATTTTCCCATTTCCAAAATGACACATGGCAGAATCAGGCAGTATACAGACTCCTCGGATTAGCTTCTTTCTCTAAAACACATTTTAATTTCCTTTATGTCCCTTCTTCCTTTTGATAGTTCAATTATAGCTCACACGTCCTTTTACAAGAGATTTTGACAAAGGGGGGGAGGAGGGAGGCGGGCACAGAGAGAAGGATAGAGTGGGGCGGGGCAGAGAAAACACATAAGTGTAGTTGCCTGTGGAGGTCAAATCCACAGCACCAGATCCCCTGAAGCTGGGGTTGCAGGCAGTTGGGAGCTACCTGACATGGGTGCTGGGAACTAAACTCAGGCCCTCTTCAAACGCAGCAAGTGCTCTTTGCTACTGGGCTTCTCTCCAGCCCTCTTGTTTCTTTCTTTCTTTTTTTTTTTTTAAGATTTATTTATTTATTTCATGTATGTGGGTACACTGTCGCTGATTTCAGACACACCAGAAGAGAGCGTCAGATCCCATTATAAATAAAGTTGTTGTAAATATCCTTGTGCAACTTCTCTGGGTAATATGATTGTGTAAGGGAATGTTTACCTCTGGGGAAAAGTGCCAAAGTGTCTTCCAAAGTAGAGAGATCATTTTATACTTTCAAACTTCTGAGGAGAAGCTTCGGATGATCTGAAGGGCTAAGGAAGCCCAGGTCATAAGAGATAACCAAAGGGGAGGGGAAGTGTATGTATGTATGAGAAGTGGGGGGAGGGGGACAAGAGGAAAGAAGGCAGGACCAGGACAAGCCAAGCTAGGTGCAGACAGGACCTCCGTTAACCTTGATGTGTAAAAGTCGACTCTGTTCCCTTAGGTGATTACGCCCATCTTTTCTATATAGATTTGATTTCTAGTATAGTCTTGCCACATAACATTTCTTTCTAATACAGGCAGCCTTCAATATGTACTGAAAGTAGACACATAAATAAAGAGAAAAACAAAGACAAAATAACAACAACAACAAAAAAAAACCTATACAATACAGTTCGTAGTACGTTAGCAGAAGACCATAATAAAATAGTTTTGTTTGTAGGAGACAAGGTCTATGTAGCTCTGGCAGGCCTGGATCTCAGAGATCCACATGCCTCTGCCTCCCTAGTGCTGGGGGTAAGGACATGCACCATCACACCAGGCCTAAAATCATTTCACTTTTTCATTACCTTTTCCCTACCCTCCAGGGGTCTTTTCTCTTCAAAAGATTGAGTAGCTTCAATTTTGAGCTCCGATCTCAGGTGCACCTCCTGCTCCAACAGTACCAGCACCCCCACCTGTCCTCAGTGTCACACCAGTGTCTCTTGACCCCCAGTATGGGAGAAGATGGTGTTCTTCAGCAAAGAGAGCAGAGGCCCAATCTACAGAGGCAAAGCCCAGGTGAGGCTACAACCAAAGAGCAGAGAATCAGCCCTCGCCGGCCAAACTGTGAGAGCCTCAAAGAATTCAGATCATGCATGGTGGTATGGGAGAGAAAGTGGACACAGGGTAGAGACGAGCCCAGGGGACTGGAGGTCGACAGAAAAGCAAGGGTGGATGCAGAGAGGACGTTGTCCTGGAGCCTCTGGGCAAGGTGGGCTGGATGGAGTGATGTAGGCTGTAGCCTTCCTGGAAACGGCAGTGCCGGCAAGAGCTCTCGCCTCTAGCTTTTCCACCCAGGCCTGAGAATCCACAGCAATTCTCAATTCACATGACGGCAGAGTTCAGTGGGGACGTGGTCCTGAGAGGCTTCCACTCCCAACCCTTGCTGTCCCTTCGGCCTAAGAAGCTTTTCCTCTGCCAGAGATGGGTACAACCAGACCCTGTCACCAGTACCCCACATTTGACCTCTCTTCCAGGCTGTGTAGCCATGGAGACACCATGCCTGAGATGCTGGGGCTTCAGGTGAGTGAGACGGAGTCTCAGGTAAGGCCAGGAAAGGCCGCATTACTAGAATGATGTAGCTGCTATGAACCAAGCTGCCTCACATGGAGCTCTCGGAGACAGGCGCATCTCTAAATCCAGAAGTAGGAAGACCGAGCGCCTAGGCCGGAAGACAAAACCAGTCAGACTGCTTGGTCTAACAGAGGCCTTGTTTCAGCACTTGCTCGACTTGGGGCAAGCTGCCTCAGCTTCCTCATCCTTGGGTGGGAGACAATCGTACAAACTAGTAAAGAGGCCAGGAGCGTGATGAAGCTACACACATTAAATGATGTCTGCTACAAAGAAAGTGCTTCAGGAGTGTGTGGTTTGAATAGGCTTGGTCCAGGGAGTGGCGGCCTTGGAGTGGGTGTGTCCTTGTTGGAGTGGGTGGGTGTGTCCTCGTTGGAGTGGGTGTGTCCTTGTTGGAGGAAAGAGTATCACTTAGGGGTTGGGCAATGAGACACTCCTCCTAACCACATGGAAGTCAGTCTTCTCCTAGCAGCCTTCAGATGAAGATGTAGAACTCTCAGCTCCTCCTGCACCATGCCTGACTGGACACTGCCATGCTCCCCCTTGATGATAATGGACTGAACCTCTGAACCTGTAAGCCAGCCCCAATTAAGTGTAGCCTTGGTCATGGTGTCTGTTCATTGCAGTAAAACTATAATTAAGACAAGGAGTAACACTTTCTTCAGTTAGACCAGGCTCCTTTGGAGCCCCACTCCAAGATCCCTTCTGAGACTGCCCTTTGACCTCATAGCTCCATTGATCCACTTGCTGCAACTGGACATGTCAGTCCCACCACAGAACCTTTAAAGAAGAGCCTCAACACCAACCTCTCGACCGGTTTCTATTTCTGACTCCATCCTTCCAACTCCAGCTGCTGCTTCTTTGGCATTCTGAGGACCCTACCCTCTACCTGGGTGGCACTGCTCCGTGGCGCTGCAGTGAGTGGCCTGAGGTCCGGGTGTGCCCAATCATCACAGTGCACACACACAGAATCTGAGGCGAAGAAGCAGGGAACTGGACCAGGGTTCTTCCCGCCCCTCCCAGATGCTTTCTGACATCTCTTTCATCAGCCTGTCTTGTTCTAATCTCCGGGAAGCAGGGCAGGCCTCTGAGGTGTTAAAAGCACATCCAGCACCTTGACCAAGTGAACTCCAGGGGAGTGGCAGGCGGCTGCTTCTAATTAGACACACAGCTGAAACCCGGCCTGGTGCCAGGGTACAGCATCAGAGAGCTAGAAGGCCGCCTCCCCCCGCCCCCCCCTCCTCTTCCTTCCCTCCCCTCCTCCCCTCCTCCTCCCCCTCCCCCTCCCCATCTGAACTACATAACACCTGCCAGAGAAAGACCCTCCCCACCGACTCAGGCCCTTGCCCGGGCATTTAGAGTTCAGGTGCTCCTTGGAGGCTGCAGGTCAGTGAGCAGTCTGAGCTCTGGGGTGGTGATCAGATGGGGCAGGCCAGCTCAGAGACAAAACCTGGAGGCGATCTAACCCTGCCCCAGGTCCCTTGTCCTCCTCCTTTACTGAGCTCCATTTCCAGAGCTGTGCAGAGCCAGGAAGCTGACAATTAGGCTTCTTTCGGCCTCCTCTTCATCCGTGTGCACAGAAATACCCAAGCAGCAGAGCCTAGACTTTGCAAAGCAGGGGCATGAACCAAACAGTGATCTCCGCGGTCAGCAAGCTCTCACTTGTTCCTCTGTGTTCATCCCAGGGGAGACAAAACAGCCCCGTCTGAAGTCAGGAGGAGGGCCAGTGTGCTGCCATTCCTTGGTTATTTGTCTGGTGACAGGGCCCTCTTGTGAGCCCCTCTAGAGAGGGCCTGTGTCTTGTGTACCACCATGCCTCCCCTGCGATTTACAAGTCCACATGATTCACCACAGAGCTCATAGGTGTCCTATGTCATTTCTACTGTGTCCTCCAGCCCAGTCCGCTGCTCTGCCTTGGAGTGTCTATGCTCTGCATGATGACTGCCTTCATGTGTGGAGGCCTAGGGTAGAGATGCAGTGGTGCGAAGGGACATGAGGGATGGGTTTCCTTCTAAAGGGACAAGTGTCGTTTTGTTTTGTTTTTCCAAGGGGTGTGTGTGTGTGTGTGTGTGTGTGTGTGCGCGCGCGCGCGCATGTCTAAGTGTCTGTGCCACATGTGCATAAAGGTGCCAGTACCAAAAGAGGCTGTCGAATCCCTCTTATACACACACCTCCTATACTCCCTCCAACACCTGTACCAAAAGAGCTCTTGGTGAACTCAAAGTTCAGCAGGAGAATCAAGACACCCCCATTGTGATGGCTATTCCTGGCTGTCAACTTGACTACATCTGGAATGAACTACAATCCAGAAATGGAGGGCTCAAATGTGATCTAGATCTTGAGGCTAGAAGACAACACAGGCTTCCTGACCCAGATCTTGAGGCACAGTGGCCATGAGAAACTTAAGGCTCAAGCAAGGTAGTACACCCCTTTAGTCTCAGAAGACTGAAGCAAGCAGATCTCTGAGTTCAAGGCCAGCCTGGGACAAAGCAAGTCTCAGATCCAGGTATGGAGGTACAAACCTATAATCTGGACCACACCTTCTGCTGGAGAGCTACGTAAGGACACTGGAAGAAGGAAGACTCGCTCTTCTTCACGGCTTGCACTTTCGTGCCAGCACATCTGCTGGAACCCACTTCTACAGAAGCCCAGCTGAGACAGCTACGCTCGTGGGACTGAGTAACTACTAGATTCTTGGACCTCTTATCCATTGTTAGGTTAGTTGGACTACGATAAATTCCTTTCCTATACAGAGACATTTTATAAATTCTGTGACTCTAGAGAACCCTAATACAACCATCTATCATCGATTTTATTTAACTAGTTAGTTACTTGCTTCTAGGCACTGTCCTGGGTGTTGGGTGAGTATTCCTTATCCCAAGACACAGACAAGAGTAATACATGTGCAAATCCAAAAATTCAAAGTCTAAAACCTTGTGAGTGCTGACATGAGTCCACAGCAGGCTTCATGTTACAGGCTACAGTCGAAATGCAGGCACACTGAAGATCCATATACAGCTAGGTTATTGCCAGTAGGTGTGTATAATACACGTAACTTTCACGTTTATACTTGCGTCCCAACACATGGAAATACCCCCTAAATCCAGAAAACATCATCCTCAGACCAACCCTGAGAAGATGGGCCAGGCATCCCCAGGATGTGCAGCAGGAGGAGGCCAGAGCCCAGCAGGGACCCATCCGTCTCTGCCAGCAAAAGCACACAGAAGTCTCTCAGGACAGTCCTGGGGCAGGGCACTCTTCCAGTCTACTGAGCAGTGAAGTCTGGCTTCCAGAGGGATCTAAGGCCATTCTCTAACGTGATAAAGCCATGAGGGATGGGCTACAGCCCTCACCCTCAGGAAGCAGGTCCTCATGGGTCCTCAAAGAGGCTCAGAGCCAGCTTTAGAAGAGCCACGGGACCATCCTGAGCTGACGAGAAGTCTATAGCTTACCGTTGTAGGGTAGGGTGTGGAAGACAGTGTACAATTATACAGTATCGGGTACCAGGTCTGTTGATCACAGTACATCCAGTTTCTCTTAATTCCAACAACTAGGAGGTAGTAATCCACAGTCCTGCCCATCTGACCACTGCCACCAAGTGAGGGTAGGTAGAGACAGCCTGGCTCCAGAGCTCATGTTCCCAACCCTTGGTCATTGGTAGCTCCCTTTCAGCAGAAGTCCGTGTTCCCCCTGAATTCCACTAAGTGCAAAAAGAGCATGAACCGAGGTCAGCAGGAGCCACAAGCCCTGAAGGACCAGGTCCTGCCTAGCTGAATGACCAGACACACTGCCTTCCTGCCAATCTACCAATCAGGACAATAGGATATCCCAGTGAGCCCTATCTGGCAAAGCCATATGGAGTGCCTACAGACATCATTAGGGTCAGTCTCTCAGGAAAGCCAAGGACAGTGCCATGAGGCAGACCTGCCTACCAGGGAGCCATTCGGCCCATTCTAGATGCCACATAGACAGCCAACCCATGTGCCGGTCCTCAGTCCTGCAGCCCTAAGCTGGCAACTACAAACTGACAGCAGGCACAGGGGCCTCCTTCCAGAGTTGCCAAGATCCTCTTCTGGCTGCTGGTCCCTGTCACCTAACTGAGGCACCCTGCCAGGCTTCCCCGGCACACTGGTCAAACCCCAACTGTCCTTGGGCTCCTTATAGGGTCACTGCCTCATGCTGAGAGAACGTGGCTGGCTTCATGCCCTATGCCCAGCACAGATGTCTGGTGGAAGCGACCTGGTGAGACCTGGCAAGAACTCTGCCTAGCCTTCCTCGTCAAAGAAGAACTAATTCCTCCTGGGACTGACAGACAACCCCAGCCTTCTGGACAGAAGCAGTGAAGCTGCTGGCCCAGGACCAGCCTGGCCCTCTTGTCTGCCAGTCCTTTGGAGGTGAGATTCCTCTTAGGTGAGGGAAGAGTTTGGTTATGATGATCTTCCTCACTTTGGAGTCCCTTAGTCTGGTTTCTCGGGATACCCTGGAGGCTCACAGAGCACCTGTCGCTCTAGAGCTGTAGCTTCAGCTCAGGAGACCAGCCTATCCAGTCAGGATCCTCACCTAGCTCAAGAATGATGGCCGACCAAAGTCCAACCCAAACTTAGCAAAACAACAGGCTGAAGGGAGTCCCTTGTTCTATCCAACATCCCCCAGCTCAGAACACCCTCTGCACTGCTGGGTTCTTACAGCCACCAACCGCAGAATGGTCCTGGTGGGCAAAGCCACCTTGCCCACTTAGTGGATGAGGTCAGCTCCTGGGTGAGGGGTTTACAGTCCCTTACCTCAGCCCTTCCAGCTCTGCTGTTACCTCCTTTTAGTGTCACAGCACAACAGACCCAGTAAGGGGAGAGAGACGCGGAACCAACCGCAAAGCTTCCATTGTCCAGGTTGGTTTCCACCAACAGCTCGCACAGACCACTCCGTGCACAGCCATCCCAAACTACGTCAGGGAAAGGGCTCGGCAGAAATGAAGCAGAAGAAACCAAATGGCAGCCCCGCCTGGGGGTCCTGAAAAGGGGCACTGCAGAGAAGTATCGCCCATTTCTGGAACCCAAAGCAGGGGCTCCAGCAAATGGCAAGCAGGGACAGCCTTCTTCCCATGCTTTTGATTCACTGGAGTGACCCCGCCTGAAATGACCTGACCCTGGGACCAAGTGCAAGCGTCTGCTTAGTTTGGGATATGGAGAAGTGAACCCTATGTGCTACAGACAGTGAGGGACTCAAAGATGAATACACAAAGGCAGTGGAGTATCTGTTGCACCCATGGGGGGAGGGAGGGTTGGGACTGCAACACCTAGCAATACAGAAGCTCAGATAGTCCCCCTACCCCCTTCTGTTTCTGAAGCTGGGTTCAGGTCTAATCCATCTTGATACACCCCTGAGATTCCTAACATAGAAATCCTGCTATGCAGTTGCTCCAAAAATACAAGTTGAGAGAACAACATAAACAAACAAGTCTGCTACAAATTCAGAATTTAGCACAGGGGGAAAAAAAATACTTTTAAGATGCTTGTCTAGAAAAGAAATAGTACTAACAGACTGCTGGAGGGAAGATAAACTGCAGATGGCCTTTTCAGAGGCAAGCTTGGTAGATTTAACAAGTTTTCAATAGCACATGGCCTGGAGTTTATTTCTGAAAATACCTACACCCATAGGCAGAAATAAATGGACTTGGACGTTCACTGTGAACAGAATGGCAAAAGGCACTGTGCTCCAGTCACTTGATGGAGTCGTCCACAGGGGCTAATGACCCCAGACAAGATCTGGGACCAGCCAGCACGTCTGTAGAAAAGAATGCGTCTGCACATGTCAGTATGTGCAGATGCCTGTTGGAAGCACGTGAGGAAAAGCCAGAAGAATGTGTGAACTGGGCTGCTGAGGCAAAAGAGGATTGCCTCCGAGACTGACAACCAGGGTTTGAGTCCCAGGACCCAGGAAGTGGGAGAGAATCTCCTGCAGGCCGTCCTCTGACCTGCAAATGTGCACATGCTGCTCTCTCTCTCTCTCTCTCTCTCTCTCTCTCTCTCTCTCTCTCTCTCACACACACACACACACACACACACACGCACTCGCACACAAAGCCATGCACCAAACATAGATGTCCAGACACTCACACACACAAATACTTTCTAAAAATAAAAGGAATAGGTTTTAAAAGAAGACACAGATCACTGAACTGGGCAGAGAGGGAAGAGCATTCACTGTCCAAGTGTAAGGACCTGAATTAAAACCCTCAGCACCCATGTGAAAACTGTGCGTGTAACCCTGGCATTAGGGGGCAGAGGAAGATGGACCCAAGCTTACTGACAACCCTCCCAGTCTCCAGGCTGAGTTTCAGTGACAGACCCTGTCTCCAAGGATTGAGGTAGAAGATGCCTGGGATCCTCCTCTGCCCTCTTCCTGTTACGCAGGAACGCATACACCATGCACAAAAGAGTATGCAATCGTTAGCCATCCGTGTCCCAGGAGAGACGGTTTTCACTTTTCACTCTATGTTTGATTTTTTTTTTTTTTTTAAAAAAAAAAAAAAAAAAAAAAAAAAAAAACCAAACACCAGGCACACGCCATTCTTTGGCCCACCTTTCTCAGGGCCTCACTATGTAGTCCAACTGGCTTAGAATGTGCAATCCTCCTGCCTCAGCTTCTTGGTGCAGGAGTCTTCGCTTCTGGTCATGCCGACACCTGCTCTTATCTATACTGAGATGGTATGATTAGTTTTTATCTTAGCCCCAGGGAAAAAGGAAAAACTGAGGTCAGGACAGGAAAAGATGCCTGGGATTGTCTGTGGGAGCAGGGATCTCCCAAATCTGCTGTCACCAGAGGACTCATTTCATCCTCAGCCACATTCTGCTGGGACAGAACAACAACTTCTGTCCTGGTATTCTTTCTAAGCGGTTCCTATTTCATGTGTTTACCCATTCGAAGCCTGCGATAAGAACCCTGAAGTAAACAGTTCTGTCTTTACTCACATTTAGTTATTCTATGTGTATGGATGTATGGTCTAAATGCCTGTCTGTGCAGCATGTGAGTGCAGAACCTGCAGGTGGCAAAAATCCCTGGAACTGGAGCTACAAGCAGTTGTGAGCTGCCCCATGGGTGCTGGGAATCAAACCTGGGTCCTCTGCAAGAGTCTCAAGTGCCCTTAACCCGGATGTATTTTAGGAGACAGGCTCTCCCTGAACCTGCAGCTCGGTGATCTGGGCTGCCTGCCTGGCCAATGCACTCCAGGAGCCCACCTGTCTCCACCTTCCTCACTTCAGGACTGTAACAGACAAACCATGTCTGGTCACTCCATGAGTGTAGGGAATTCTAACTCAGGTCCTTATGACTGAGTGATAGGCATTTTAATGACCAAGCATCTTCCTGGCGCCTGTGCTTTATTTCACAGTCCAGGCTGGCCTATGTGAAGGTTCACTTTGACTGTCACCTTGACATAATGGTAGAAATGACTGGAAGAAAGAGTTCAAGGAGGGATTGTCTACACTGGGTTTGTATGTAGGAAACTGTTTTAATTGATGTGGGGAAATCCCAGCCTACTGTTGGTGGCACCATTCCTTAGGCAGGGTTTCTTTTCTGCATTGTGAGAGTGGAGAAATTACTGAGCAAAAGCGGGAGGGCAAGTCAGTAAGTGTGTGTGTGTGTGTGTGTGTGTGTGTGTGTGTGTGTGTGTGTGTGTGTGTGTTCATTTCTGTTCTTTATTATAAATATTAAATAATTAGCTGTTTTAAGTTCCTGTCGCCTTGATTTGCTCAGGACTGACTATAACCTGGAATTAGGCTAAAATAAACATTTTCTACTCAAAGTTGTTTTCTAATCGGGGTATTTTATTACAGCAACAGAAACTACAACACCAATGCCTCAGCATCCCAGTACTAGGATGGCAGCACGGGCCACCACACCCAGCCCCACAACACAGCCCCACTAAATGATACAACGTAATTAAGCCATCAACTGTGGTCTGATGGCAAATGTCATCTGTGGAATGCCTCTCTGGCCAGAACCAAATGTTGTGAAACTGCAGACAGAATTAGGGCCCAGAAGCATCATCAATGCACACATGCACACACAGGTTCACGTTCTCTAGGTTCTCCGGCGGCCTCGGTGTACATTCCTAATCAGGTACGTGTATTAGCGTGAGTGTTGCAGACCCCCGCCAGAGACGGCGAGGGTCAAGTGAAGAGACTTTAATGAAAAGACCAGGAGTGTGTGCTACAAGCAGGTGCTCAAGCTTAGCGGGAGCCACTGACGCCTCCTCTCTTCCGGTGTGGATGGAGCTTAGCGCTTGCCTGGAGGACTGAGTCGGGTGACCTAGTGAATAAGAGCGAAGGGCGGGGTGGGGAGGAATGCCTATTTGAGTGTGTGTATGTGTGTGTGCTAAATTTGAAGAAAAGGAAAGTCAGGAAGGAAAACAAGCTATGCTAAAAATAAGGCGGCTACAGCACCACTGCCAGACAGAAAACATACGCTCAGCTTGGGGAGGGGGCAGAGCGGGACAGAACACAGAATAGGAAGTTCCCACCTAAAAATAACTAGGTGGCTGGATGTGGCCTCAACACTGAGAAACAAGGCATTGAGCTTCGAGCCTGCGGTGGAAGCCGTGCTAGCAGAAGGGAGCGCTTGCACTCTGGAAGCTCTGGTTCTCTTCCAGCTCCCTGATGACAGAGACCTGGGGTCAACTCTCAGTTCAGATCCCAAAACTTCAGGAACCTACAACACGAAGGCTTGTCTGAGGCTGAGAACTAGTGGGTGGAGGATGGGCTGGAGGTCAGGAGCCTGGCCAGCTCCACCAGCAGACTCCACACTACAGCACTGTCCCTTCTGGCAGCCTCCCTATGTGCAGTGACCAAGCCTAGTGGCCTGTCAACCTCGGGGCTCACTCTAATACTGAACCATCCTTTTATTTATTTATTTATTTATTTTTTGGTTCTTTTTTTCGGAGCTGGGGACCGAACCCAGGGCCTTGCGCTTCCTAGGTAAGCGCTCTACCACTGAGCTAAATCCCCAGCCCCTGAACCATCCTTTTATAAGCCGCTCTCTGTGTCTCCGCTTATATGTGACTGTAGCAATCAATGCTATAACACAAGCAAGCAGAAGGCACCCTCGGCACACGGGTCGGCCTTTTGGCCAGCTAGCTTCTAGCTGGTGACCTTGGCAGGCCCTCTAACCTCTCTAGGCTTCCAGTAGCTCACAGAAAGATGACATCAGCAGGCCTCACTAAGCAAGCACTCCACCCCGTCCCACCTCTCATCCAACCTCCGACCTTGCTCAAGACAGAACAGATTCAAGTGCAAATCAAACAACTAAGTTTTTTCAGCTACGGAATATGAAGGAGGCAACCCACATATCCGTGGGTACACTCTGGAGCTGGATTCAACCCCTGGATCTTCAATATACCACCAGCTCATAACTCGAGGGGCCTGCCCCAGCGGTTGTGGAGTGGGGAGAAAATTAATATCGACTTCATGGGGACTGTTATAAAATAAAACCAGACAAAGGATATAAAAGAGGCTTGTAAACCATCAAACCCCGTGCAGATGTTACACATTAGGGAGGGACAGACACACATGGGCAGAGTCCCACAACCTCGTTCCTAACTGACATCTGGTACACATGACTCACAGTCAGTTGGCTTGGTTCAAGTCCACAGGAGAAGGCCTGCCATTTTACATTGTTCAGAGCTCTTTTGATAACGTCAACTTCGAGCCTACCAGTTGGTATATTCTATATCTGCCCTCCTAAAGGCAATCCCGCTGGATCTTACCTAAGTTTTAAGAGGACACAATCTTGTCCCCCGGGTTCAAGAGCTCGACAGTTCTGCACTAAAGCAGCCCCCGAGCCCACGTGAAAGGATCCCCTTGGCGTTGCATCTCAGACCTGCTGGTCTGGAGCCAAGCCTCTCTTCCTCAGTGCTTCGTTAAGTACATCATCTGCTGGCGCTTGGCATGTTTCCTGAGCTGGGAACCACAACCACTGATGTGCTATGACAGCTGAGTGCTGCTGCCTGCTGCCAGACAAGCTTCCTCACTCAGCACTGGGGGAGGCTGGGGCCGGCCAGAGCCTGAGGGGAGGGCGGTCGCTGTCATGGCGCAGCTGCTGCCTCACAGACTCTCACACGCTCACACTTTGGATTCCACTCACCTCCCCCTGACAAGGAGGCCCCGGTCACAGGCCACATGACCAAAGGCTCATCTTCCTCCTGCTGCAGAGACAAAGAGGTGAGGGAACCCCCCACCCAAACACACACCTCTGTCACCAAGAACCTTTCAATTCCTGGGTGCAAGGTGCCTTTTACCATGGATGCCTACTGCCACCAGACGGAACAGCTCAACCATGTGCCCCTGCCCTTGACTAAGCACCGCCTCTGCTTTTCCAAATCTTACCTCCAGCCCTGTCAGAAAGCTGGCTGGGCACCTGCCGGCTGGCAGAAAGGCAGCGGTCAGTCACACCATGTGCCAAGCTTTGAGGAATGACAGAGCCTCAGAGATCTTGCTGGGGAGTCTCCCACTGTCCTTCCTCCACTGGGGAAGGCTCTTGTCTAGTCTGCTTTTATCACGGACAATGTCAAATACATTAATAAACGAGAGCATCACATGAGAAGCCAGGGAGCCAAGAAAAAGGGGAGAAGGAATTTAGAAACCTCACAAACCCCTGCGAGGGGCCCACGTTACAGGCTGACTGAACTGGCCTGTGCTACGCCACCCCCACACACCCCACAGGGGTCACAGCCATCACGAGCCTTGAGTATACTCCGCTCTACCTTCCAGAAGAACAGCGTAGGACAGATGACTCCAAGACCCAAATCTTCCTCTCAGGCAGATGTCTCTCAACATTCGCTTGGTCCCCATCCAGCAGTTCCATACACTAGGTCAGACCATTCTTGTTCCTGGGGCTTTGATTTGCAACTAATTCCTCTTACAGGTTCAGCAGGAAGCCCCTGCTGTTTAGAACAGAGCCTACGCCCCTGCTACTTGCAGACCCTCTGTAAGTCAGACGACCTGAAATGTCTGCTTGTTAAAGTGTCCAAGCTGATGTGCAGTGTGCCCGATGCCCTAGGGGCCACAGGTGGGAGCAAGGCAGAGAGCCACCTGCTGCTGCTGTGGTCCACCCGTCCACACCGCCTGACTGAACATCTGAGCTTCCAGGGGACTGAGCTTCGTCTGATACCCCAAGTGAAGCTTTCTCAGTGTTGTAGGTTCAGCTGGGATCATGCTAAAGTCTGTTCATGGGAGGAAATCAGTTCCTATGGACTGTGGTCTTGAAGGTTGCCTGATTCATACATGGAGGCTGTCCCAGATTCCAAGCCTCAAAACATGCAGACTCCATGACCAGACTCCATGGGCCTGTGTAACTTCAAGGGCAATACTTATATAAAGTGAAAATAAACGTTAAGTCAGTAAACACTTGCATGTGGGTCTACAGCCCTTATCTCCAGGACACTGGCTGGCGTCCCCAGCCCTTGAACCCTGGACAGATCCAGAGTGACAACCTCAGGGGAGGGTGTCCACTGATAGGTCTGCTCTAAGTCAAGGTCAGCGCTCCCATCCAACACTGACATTCCCTCTTTCTCAACATGTCAAGCTTCCAAGGCTAGCTCAGACTTCACCTCCAAGTGCCATTCCTGACCCTCCCGGGGAGGCCAACTGTCCCTTTCGTTCCAGAGCTAGCACTGAGCGCCGCTCCATTCTGTTATCACATACTCACCCAAGGTTCTAAGATGTTTGAGGTGCTGGCTTTAAAAACTGCCACGTGTCTGACTGTGGATGCAACTTCTAAGACTATTCAGGGAGAAGAGGCTCTGTGGTGATCCTGCCATATGGCCCAGTGCCCACCTGCTATCACAGCAGGATTCCAACGAGCTTAATAATGCAATCCGGGGAAAGATGGGTTGAGTGAGTTTGGGGGGTGGGGTGCAGAAAGGTAAAGGTTCAGCAATTTCAGGCCACCTCAGGGTAAAGCCCAAACTCCTGTAAGTGGGCTTAGGAAGTCCTGGTCACTGGGCATGTTGGCAGCCACAAGTCCTCATAAACTGTGGCTATGGCCACACTGGCTCCTGGGATAGGTGGCTTACTCCTCCTTTGGCTAGACTGTTGTCACTCGTATACATCTGTCATTCTTCTTAATACAATGCCCATATCCACATGACCTCCAAGACCCAGCTCTGAGGTCGGTTCAGTGCCTGTGAAGGCACTGGTAAATCCCGAGGGCCGACATGATGGTCCACTCCTTTGTTACCCAAAAGACCCCTTCCCTTTGACCTGTTCACCTTCTGGGGTTTAACTCAAATTCTGACCACTCCAAAGTCTTTCATGTTCCCTCTTTCCTGAAACGTTGGTGACCACACAACATCTCCGCTGACCTCCATGTCCAGGAAACCAAACCAAGGGGCCAAGCTTGCCCACCTCCTCCTTCTACAGTGGCCCGAGTATCATTTGTACCAGTCCCTGGCGGCCTAGTACCGAGTGCAGTATTCACTGCTGAATGAATAACACCCAGCTTTAAGAGCTGCCAACACCACCCCAAATCCTCTCTGTGGCCTCCCCTGCAGTCCACTCCTCCGTCCCAGGCCAGGCAGCCAGGCAATCAGAGAGCAGCATCCAACGGTGGACAAAGGGGGTGAGGGAGGACAATAGACCGTGGGGTCTGAGTCCCACACAGTCCTTCCTAGAGAAAAGGTTTTGGAACAAACAGGATGGAGACGGAGAGGAGCCAGGCTCATAGCACCACTGGGGACAATGAAGCAGGTAGGGGCCCGGGTGACTTCTCTGTTGGCCTATAAAGCAGTTGTCTGGCTCATGTGCCCTCGTAACAGGGAGCGCAGTGGAGTTCCGAGCATCCCTGTTGGTCAGAGCTTTTACTACTACAATTCCAAGGCCACAGGAGCAGTAGTGACCACCACCAGCAGCAGCAGCAGCAGCAGCAGCAGCAGCAGGGCAGCTCTCTCTGTGGGAGAGGTGATGGGAACCAGGAGCACTGATGGTCAGACCATGATCCTGCTGGCCTGGGGTTTCTCACCACAGCTGTCTCCACCAGTGTAAACTCCCCAGAACCGCAGACGCCCCAGAGACTCAGGACATCCCTCAGAGCCAGAGGGATGGTCTCAGCACGGCCTGTCTTCAACCTCAGAAGAGCACATGCTTGGGCAGTCCCCCAACAGTGTGGGGATGCTTGCTTTTCCAGGACAGAGAGAGAGATCACACAGTTCACCTAGTTACTCTATTGGTAGCAGTGAAACAGATTTCAGAGATTAAAGACACACATTCATCACGACTCAGGGAGTGCTAGGCCCTGTGCTGTGCTGTTGGCAGAGCTGAGGGTGGGAGGGTGACTGGAGAAGACCTGAAGTCTGTGGATCCATGGGACCGAGCTTCTAAGTAACACATGATCGTGGACATCAGCCAGACCTGGGAAACTCATCAGAGGACAATGAGAAGAACCTGGAAGCCCAAGCTAGCAATGTGAGCCCCGCCCTCACTGCCTCCTTCCCAAAATCTCTCCTCGACAACAGGGGTGGGAGACAGCCCAGGGCAGCCAAACCCAGTGCCTTCACCCTTCACCTCCTCAGACGCTGTGTGTGCAATTAAATACAATTAAGTACAATTAAGGGACTCTTTAAAAAGCAGCTGGGCATGGCACATGTCTTAATTCCAGCAGTGGGGAGGGAGAGGAGGAGGAGGAGGAGGAGGAGGCAGAGAGATCTCTGTGCGTTCCAGGCTAGCCATGGCTAAGTGATGAAACTCAGTCTCAAAGCGGGGAGGGGGTGTCTTTTTTTTTTTTTTTTTTCTTAAGCAGGCTTCCGTAGAAGAATATCTATGGTAAGCAAGCCTTTGTTTTGGTCACAAACTGGTTTCTGAGGTGTTAAGGGAAACCGCTGGCATCAGGCATCACATGTTGGTCGAAGAGCAAGCAGCCGGGCACCCTGGAGACCAAGAACCAGCACGAGGAAGGAGGTATTTGGGAAACGGTGTTTCTGAGCTTGGTAGGACCTGCCTGTGTCTAGTACATTCACTGCTACTACCATCAGCACAAGTCTCCTAATACTCAAGTCCCCTCAGGGTCAGATCAGAGCTTTGACTGGAGACAGGGAAAACTGAGACCCAGAGATAAGGGATGTACTGTCCAAGTCAGACCAGAAGGGGGAGGGACCGGCCTGCCTGTCCTCCACTCATAATTCAACCCCCAATCTACTGCAGTCCTGCTCCCTTCCCAGACTGGCAAGGTTCTCCTTGTCAGAACCACAACCCTGCAAGGCCCATGCACGGCTGGACTGCCCCACTACAACAGGTGACTTCCATTGTTCTCTCAGCTCAACTGCGTCCTTGGGACTTGCTTGGGGATAGTAATGGAGACATCAAAACAGATACACGCTCTCACCTGCAACAGACAGAAAATCAGAAAGGAAGACGAGGAGGGAGTCAGGGAGGAGAACTCCGAAGTTGCTGGCAGACCACAGCAGAGCCTGAGACCCTATAAACATGGAATCCTGGTCTCAGAACCAGAGTCATGCTCTACCACATAGATGCTTGGGTACCAAGGGGTCTCTGAGGGACAGGGTCTCAAGGTAGCTTGTTCCTCACTATGACCTGGGGTGGTGATGGGCAGAGAACCTGGTCAGCCTTCCCCAGAGTGCCCTTCGTAATGTGTGAGTCCCTTGATGGAACTATCCCTAAGCCTACAGAGTCTCCGTGCTCCCTACCACCAGCGCCCAGCCCTCAGCAGCTTGGGGCCCCAGGGGCTTTATTTGCCACAAGAAGGCCAGAGCTCAGAAAGCTCAGCAAACCCAGCCTAGACCTCAGAGGTTCTGTCCTGGGGCTTGGCTCCAGTCTTGTTGGTTCTTTTTTTTCTTCCCTTGTGTGACTTCCAGAAGTCCTTTACGTTCTCAGACCCTTCAGGCCCTCACTATACAGAGGAGACGGCATCCCTGAGGAGGAGCTTTCTGCTGCTCCCCTCCCTCTCTTTCTTTTCTTTTTTTCTTTTAAGAATCGGGAGGAAACGTTTGTTTCGCCCTGTTCTCGTCACCTCTTAGACTGAGTCAGCTCACAGGTACAGCAGCACCAGCAGCAAGAGAGCACTTGCTTGGCTATGCGGCTCACCCCTTCTCCTAGCAAAGAAGGCGGGAGAGCCCTGGGGAGCAGCTCTGAATGGCCCTTTTTATAACAGCAGCACCTCAAGAGAGCATGTGTTCCATCAGTGCTCACACAGGGAGCTGGAGCCACCCTGGCAGGAGAAGTCACTGCCAAACCTGTCTCCCTGGCACGGCAATGCCGAGTAATTAAAGACGGTAATTACAGCCTGTGTCTGGTGTCAAAGCCAGGGCTCTTTCCAGTCGGCCTGTGACTCTTCTCTCCCTGAGTGCATAAGCATACAGGTCCTAGGGGCTGGGGAGCCCGGCTACTCTAAGCTATGGCTTCTGTTCTCCGGCTGCTCTCAGTGATTCATCCAGATGGACTGGGCTGCATGCTCCTGAACTGGGTCCTCGGCAGTCCTGCCTGACACATCCACAGGCAGCCCTGACAGTGGGAAGGTGGCCGCAGGCTCTGGGGGGGGGGGTTTTCCAGTACACGCCAGTGGAAGCTACACATTCCTGGGCCTACACACTGGGCCCAGCCTGCTGATTCCAGAGCTTTGCCTGCCCGTGCTTTATGCTGCGGCCTTGCAGACAGGAGGTGGGAATGAAGAATAGAAAAACCAACTGTCTCCCAGCGGCCTGAAGTGCTGGAGGACAGGAGTGGTGACAGGCGAGCCCTCAGCACAGAACCTGAGTACAGGCTTTTCTCAATTGTCCAAGGGGAAGCCACGGGGACTGGTGTGATACAGCACACAGCCGCCCTAGTCAGGCTCCTTCTCATCTGGATGCGTTGGCTTTCAGCACCTCTTAGAAAGGATCAAGGGTGGTTTTAAGGACAAAATGAGATGGGTCTTCAAAGTGTTTAGCACCCAGGAAAAGGAAAATGACGACCCCCCTCTCCCCCAAAAGAACTGGGTGCTGGGCTGCTGGAGGAAATTAGAGAATGGCCAAGCTGAGGGGTTTCTCCAAATCCCCAGACTTCCTGAGACAAACAGTTCCCCCTCATACCCTTAACCATGAGAGGAAAATGAATCCCTGGATGCAGAGTTGGGGGCTAGGTGGGGCTCTGGAGGGCCCCACAACGCACAAGGACAGAGGTGAGAAGCCCCAGGGTATCAACGAAAGACTGAGGTATGTACCATGGTAGTCATCCGTCACTCACAGGGAACGCGTTCCCCAACACCAGGAGGCATCAGCTGCAGGAGGCCTGAGTTACAATCATCCAAGTGCACACGGGGAGGGGCTGGAACTTGGCCTGGAGCCACACCCCACCTGAGGGGTGAGTGGGGCATTCCTGCCTTCCATCTTCGCCTTGAAAGCAGCGACCAGTCAGCAAGTGTTCCAGACTAGCCAGCTCTGGCACGCTCACGCTGTGAAGGAAGATCTCCAGAGAGGGTGAGTTGCAGCTGCCAGTGACTCAAAGCAGCTCAGGTCCCAGTCAGCTGAACTGCACTGTGGCCCAGCACGAGGGCCCCACGACTCCTGGGCACTATGCCAAGTCCCCCACGGCAGAGATTACAAGGGCTCCAGGTTTTAAAAGCGAGGTTCTGCCCTGAGATATCACAAACGTCTTCCGACTGAGCCCAGAGCATGGGGCTGGGGGCTAACAAGGCAGCCAGAAGCACTAGAGGCTCAGTACCACAGTGAGTGTTAAATCTAGATGAAAAGGAACTCAGGGAGCAAACAGGCTGACTCTATTAAAACAAACAAACCTCTCTTAACATCTGGACATAAATTATGAGAATAAAAAAACACACCACTTAGTTTGCTCTGGTGGGACAGCCTGTGGTGTGCTGGGACAAGGGTGAGGCCCTGGGGATGATGGTGAGGTGCTAGGATGAGAGTGAATCTTGGGGGAGACAGACACTGTACAAGACTGAGGTCCTGTAGCAAAACACAAGGGTTTCTGGGGTTGCTTTGCAGGACAGCCCCTCTGGTGGTCCTTCCAACTCTAGCTAGCATTACTACTTGCTCTGTCTGAGGCCAACATTTCTCATCGGGCACCAGAGTCTACCAGTATTCCACCACCAAGTAGAATGTATCACGTCAGGCCCTGCAGGCCCCATCCAGGTGAGGCAGAAGCCTATGTAGACAACTCTAGGTCAGTCATCCACTAATGGACCGGTTCCCTTCAGGCAGGGGGCCCAGGTAGGCTCCATCTTGCACCCCTGTGCTACAATTCTTGGACCTGGAGGACAGATGCTCCAGAAAACTTCCTCAGCACTCCTGAGGTGGACGGGCCAGGGGCTGCCAGCAGAGAGCCCTTCCTCTGTCTTACTTTACTGACACTGGCCCACTCCTGTCCCAACCGCAAGCTCTTGGAAGAAGCTCTCAGCTCCTGTCCTCAGTTCCGAGAGGAAAGGGACAGGCCCCAAGGGTCCACTCAGGCTGACCTCATAGTTGCCCAGCCCTGTCACCCCCACCCCCAGCACCATTAGCGTCCCTCGGCTCACTGCAGCCCCGGTGACTTGCTTCTGCACAACCCCCTTGGAACTTAACTCCCTGAGGACTCTCTGGAACCCCAGCAGCCATGGCAGCCCGTACTCCTGGGAGACAAAGGAGGGAAGCTGGAAGGTTAACTCAGTGAGCACCTCAGGGCAGAAAATAGCAGCTGCCTCAAACTTGAAAGCTGCAGTTTAGCAGGTGGAGGGTTTCAAGTAAGCTGAGCTAGCTGAGCCAGGAACGCTGCCCCAAAACTCATGTTCAGAGTCAGGTAGAGTATCTGCAAAGTAGAGTTGCTTGGAAAGCCAAGACTGTCCATGTGGGGAAGGTAAGACCCAGGGAGAAAGGGTGGGGCTCACCAAGGACTGAAATACTAGACAGGTGGCTTCATGAAGGGGACACATAACTAGGGGAATGGGGACAGGAAGACATGTGCCAGTCCCTCCCTCTGTGTGTGTGTGTGTGTTGTAGAATAGAGGCCCCTCCAGAGCCACAAGCCAGCATCAGGAAGGCTCGAGTGAACACTAGGGGAGGGTGAGGTGGCGGGGAGACCAGAGGCCTCTTTTCAGGATAGTCTACTTTCCCATCATCCCCATGGAATTCGCCCGAAACCAGCAGGTTTTGACCAGGAGACACGTGTCACAGGAAAGCCCAGCCAGTATCTCAAATCCTGGTGTTGCCAGTCTGTGGAGGAAATGGGGTCCGGGGTTGGGGAAATGGCTCAAGGTTAGTGTGCACTGTACCAAGCATGAGGGCTAAAGTTCAGATCCCCAGAACCCCCATAAATGCTGAGGGGGCATGGTAACTGGCCTGTAATTTTAGCCTCTGAAGGGGGAGATGGTACCTCATAAAGCAAGCTGGCTTAAAAAACAGCCATATTGAATCTGGCCAGGAGAGCGGCAGACTCTGGGTTTGACTGAGATCCTGCTTCACTGAATAAAGTGTAAAGACCAATTTTAAGACAGCATCAATCCCTGGCCTCTGCATGCACTCAGGTGTGTGTGTGAGCACATGAAAGTGGAAAGGGGTAGGCGGGTGACATTTAAGTGCCATTAAAACCTGCAGGGGTGCAGGGACGGTGACTCAGCAGACAGAGCTCTTGCTAGTCAAAAGCTGTCAACCTGAGCTCAATTCTCAGAATCCACCACATAAAAGTGGAAGGTGAGAACATCCAAAGATGTCCTCCGACCTCCATCTGGGTGGCACAAACATGCCCACCACAGGGTCATACACACATATTTCAAACAAACAACAACAAAAAACAAAACCACTTGCAATGTAACTGAGCGGTAGGGAGACTCCCCAGCCTCCAAGTCCCTGAGGGTGACAAGCTGTCAGGTAAGTCCAAACAAAACAAACAAACAAACAAACAAACAAACAAACATCATACTTATGTGTTCATGCCCAGGCTGACTGACTCAGAAAGAACCAGAGGCAGTGTGCCTCAGTGAAACACACTGATGGGGAGAGCCAGAACCAGAGTTTGCCAGCGTATCAAAACAGCCAAACTTACTGCCCTCGGTATCCACCCTCCACAGGCGTCACCAGACAAAGGGTCTCTCCATGAAAGGGGCCCGGAGGGAGGTAGAGTCCCTGTGACCTGGCTTTCTCATCTATAAGACGGAAACGATCCTCCCGGCTTCCTCCCTTCCTAGGGAGGTTCTTGGCTAAATCTATAAAACGCACCCTGTGAATAGAACTGTCACCTCTAAGTTTTCAGAAAGACTACTTGAGCCCCTACTTTGGGGGTGGGAGGGAGCAATTAGTCAAATAATAGGGTTCAGAGCAGCCACTGACCCCTTCCCCAGGCTTCAGAGGGACAGAGGCAGACACTGGTGTTCTTGGTGAGCCCTGTGGGCCCACCTTCTCTCTTCAAACCAGGAACACCGTCCTCTCTGCTGTCCTAGGCTTCTGGGACCTGCCCTGAACTGAGCCTACCTCCTTCTCTAATACACCAACACAATCTGGTGTCTCTAATCCCCAAAGTGTCCTGTCAGGAGTCTCCCTCCCTCCTCTGTAGCCAGGATATTCCTAACAGGTAACTGACAGTTGCTTAGGGTCCCGCTGACGGTCAGCAGGCTCCTCCTGTCCCTTAGACACTGTGCTGTCATGGCTGGTAATCTCTCTCAAGCCATCCTCCAGCAGTATCTGCACAGCCTCTGCCAGGCTCCTGCCTCAACTCTCTGACCTAGAAAACTGACTGTCCTGGCTGCAGAGCCACAGAACCAGTCTGCCAGTCACTGTTCCTTGCTGGCTAACCTGTCCTGGTACCCAGGCAGACACCCTATGCTAAACAACTTCCGAAACGCGTCTCTCGGGGTGTGCTCAGGAGAGCAGGAACTGGGTTGCAATGAGCCTGACTTCCCGAGCCTATTTGAGAGCAGGACAAGTTTCCACTCTGCTCTCGATGAAGAAAAATCCTAAGTATCAGGCCTCAGGGACCATGGCCAGATGACAGTGCCCGTCCTTGGTCCTGAGGTGACTTCAAGCTCCATGAGGTACAGGAGCTCTGCTCACCCATAAGCCCTAGGACTCAGAACAGTGGCAGCACACAGCAGTATTTAAAACTCCCACTTGCTAAACTGAAGCCCTGTGGTTAAGGACAAGCAAGTCTTTACCAAATGGAGAAAGTTGTTCAGTATGTTTTTGTTTATTTTATATTCTTTCATTTATTCTCCATACAGACTTGCATTCCAACTCTCAATCGCTCGTTTAAATCAGTGACTGTTTACCAAATCCGGATGAGAAATAAAGACGGGTTCAGACCAGCCCCAGGCTCTTCCTCAGAGGGGCTTTCAGTGCAGGGAGAGAAAGTGAGGGAGAAGAGGTTAATCAAACCTTCTACACAATCTGCCAGATACAGAGACTAAATTGGCCAGGAGGTAGCAAGGGATTCTGCTCTCTTCCCGTCTAGGAAGTTGAAGCCACCCCTGACCCTCAGACTTGGTAGACCTGGCAAGGTAGGTCCCATAGCGCCTGAGCGACACCCAGCACTTTGTAGAACAGCCCTGGGTCTCTTAGGTTAAGTTAGCACACATGTTCATTCAGCCAAGGAGGCAAACACCTACTTCAAGTCATACACTGTATTTGTACTGAGGCCCCTGCAGGGAACACAGATAAAATGTAAGTTAAAAAGTCAGAAAATGCTCGATAATGCCAAGTGCGAGACAAAACCAAACAGAGAAAAAGATGGGTGAAATATCAGACAAGAAGCCCCACCGAGACCATAGCTTCCCCCAGCTCCACTCTCTCAGCCCACACCCTAAGTGTCTCAGCCCACACCCTTTCTTTCAAGGGCCCATATCACCTACCCCTGGGTCCTTCCAAGACCACATTATCTCTCCAGTGTCATTTTTGGCCTGTTTCATACTAAAGACAGTCATGTGCTTGCAGGCATAGATACTTGCTGCACACAGAAAGATAGGATCTTGCTATGTAACCCAGGCTGGCCTCAAAGTTGTGATTCTTCTGTCTTGACCTCCAGAAGCTGGGGTTACAGGCATGCACATCTGGTTCTGCTGCGGTCTTGTTGCATCTGTCCTGAAAAACCCGGATGTCCTCAGAGTGAGGGGTTCCGGGGAGAGGCAGGTATGGGAGGGAACAAACAACTCTGGAGGGCCCCATCACCATGGCAACCTAGCTTCCCACCTCCCTACCCACCCTGACTGTAGCTGGGTAAGTAGTACAAGCTGGGTGTGTAAGCTCCACTCTTTCTCAAGACCAGGGAAGTCATCGCTGACTAATACAGAATCTATTTACCCTTGATTATCTCCTTCCTATCCAGTAGGTAAGTTATTCCAGCAAATGACAGACCAACCAGGGGACTCTGTACCGTCCCTGATAGAGCTCTCTTGCCTGCCAGATGGGGGGAGGTCAGGACAGGCTTCAAAACATTTCAACACAAGGCCCAGGGGCTCTGGGTTGCAAGCCTCTGTTCTGATGCTTGTTCCAGTGTGACCTTGGCCAGCGCCTGCCCATCTGGGTCTCAGGCAGAAAGAATGCTAAGCCAAAAGGGCTGTTCTTCATCCTGTCACTATTGAGGGAACACTGTGATCACCAGGGCAGGCTAAAGCATGAACCACCTCCTGGAGCTGGAGACAGAGGGATATGAGGGACATGAGAGGCAAGTGTAAGGACACGTTGGGAGCTTGGGGAAGGGGGGAGGCCTATCCTCTGTACAGAAAGGGCTCTGTGCTCTCCAGAAACCAGACCAGCTGCCCAGGATGTCAACGAACACAGAGACAGGAGTCTCAGGCAAGACCAAAGGCCCTTCTCTCAGAAATATTTCCTGGACTCTAGACGAGAAGTAGAGAACAGAACAGCAGGGCCAGAGAGTGCTGTCTGCCACCCACTAAGAGACTCTGGTTTTACACAGGGAAGGTCAGGAGATTCAGGACTCCTCAGGGCACTCCCTAGAGATGACTCCAGAAACAGTACCCTAAAGATTTAGTCAAATCAGATCTGTTACTTTGTTTGGATCCTTCTTATACCTGGTCATAAAAGGCAGAATCTAGCTTTACAGATGAGGAGATCAAGACTGAGAGGGGAAGCAACCTATGCGGGGCTGCACAGCAAATCAGGGATAGAGCCAAGACCTGAAGCCCCATCACTTCCTCTTCCTTTTCCCTCACGAAGAGTGCTGCTTTCAATACACTTGCTACTGTTTTGGGAAAGTATACTGCCACCAGAAGAGGCCACACAAGAGGAGACAACACACGGGGCATCCCTTCAGACCTCCGGACAGCACAACGGCCAGGTAGAGTTTCAGAGGGAGGAAGAGGAAGGTAATGGAGTCAGTCACATCAGGGCGGCTGGGCTGTGTGGAAGGACCTCTCTTAATCTCTCTTATTATGCTATAAAGCCGATTTAGTAACAACAGAATAAGGAGCTTCTAATGTGTAATTGCTTACATATTAAAAAGTACGGGAAAATGCTTTCAATTAAACCCCGAGTGAGTCATCTCATGAGCTGACACTGAGTGCTTCTGTAAAGAACTCTGAAGGCAAAGGTTAGAAACGTAGAAACCAGGTGCTCTTCACATGGGTCTGGAGACCTAGCCTGCCTTCAGTGACTCAGTGCCAGCAGCAGCAGCATCACCAGCTGCCAAATGTGACACACATACCCTCCTCCACCATGGCCACTGTCTCTCTCTTGCCCATTTGCATCCCCCCCACCACCCCAAGATCTGTTGCATGATGTGATGTCTGTAGCATTTCTTGGCCCCCAGGTTACTTCCTAAACCCTAACGAGAAACCCTGAGAGGGGGCCCAGGCCACAGTGATCTTCCCTTACTCCCTCAGTCCCCCTGGGAAGAGCTATGAGCTGAAGTTCTGAGTTAGGTGCAGTCTGCAAACACTCGAGGACTTCAGGGCCGGATCCTGGCTCTGCTGTCTCCTTCACTGGCCCAAGCTTGAGTATTCTCTACAAATGGAGAGTGCTCGTACCCTCCAGGCTCCCCCAAAGACGGAGTGAGTGCAGGAAGTCCTCTGAAAAGCTGGTGGCCAACTGTCACCCATCCAAGTCTTTTCTCCCACCATCAGGCGCCGCCCATCAGGCTCCCCATACCTGATTTAAGCTGAGCCGCAGCCTTTTGCACTCTCATTTTTAAAAATATTTTATTCTCATTATTTTTATTAGGTAAGTAGGTATGTATAGGATGGGAGGGAGGGGATAGTGCATGTGAGTACGTGTGTCCACAGAGACCAGAAGAGGGTATCAGATCCCCTGGAGCTGCAGTTATAGACGGTGGCGCCAGGGGCTTGCAGCCTGGGACAGAGACTTGGGGGAAGGAAGAGATGAGCCACAGCTGGCCTGGTGGCACCTTCCTGTCCTCCTCACTACTCAGGAGACTGAAACCTACCTGGGCTGCAGGGTGAGTTTAAAGCCAGCCTAGGCGACTTAACCAGACGACCATAAAATAAAATACAGAAGGAGAGCCTGGGATACAGCTGCTCACATAGACGGATGTCTAGACTGGTATGAGGTCCTAGGTTCAGTGCCACAGTAATTGGGCTCTGAAGCTCTCTGACCATTGGCCCAATAGGAGATCTGGTCTAAGGACATCAAATGTGTATGGGGGGCAGGAAGGAAACCCAGAAATATTCTAGTCTTTCTTTTTGAAACGGAGGCCCAGACAGGCAGCAGAGCAGTGAAGGAGCCAATATGAGATCTGAAAGATGAGCCAAGGAGATTTGTCCTTGACGGTTCCCTTCTTTGAGCCAGTCCTAGAGAGCATATGAGAGAGAGATTGGGGGGAGGGGAGCAGACAGAGAGACAACAGAGAGACACGCACACACACAGAGAAAGAGAGTGGGAGAGCGAGAGAGCGAGTGAGAGCAAGACAGAATGAGAGCGAGAGAGCGCACGCTAGGCAGTCACAATGAAGCCTGGCATGCTAAGGCTTCAGTTGAGGGTTAACATGGACCTCAGGTCATCTGAGTCAATCACACATCTGAAACGTAACAACCCTGAACATTGCTCCCCATGTACCACAGGGCATGGGTGGTTGGGGACTCATCAGATACCTTCCCATTTAATCACTGGGTTAAAAAATAAGTCTCAAAAGGGATTAACTTAGTCCCAATTTCCCAATTCAAAGGAAGGGTTGGACTGGTCTCTGGCTCTCCAGTTGAGTCTTCTGTTTTGAGGAACCAGGTGGGAGGGTGAAACAGGCTAGGGTTCCCCGCACTGAGCTGCATCCTTTGACTCAATGTAAGGTTTTTAAGGAGGTGGTTCTGGAATTAGCTTGGGGAGGGTGGTAAACAAGACTCAGACGTCTAGAAGGCACTAGAACACAGAGCCTGTGGAGTTGAGCACTTATCTTGGGTTCAAGCATGGTTCTCACAGGTGAGGTAAGTGTGGTGTGAGCTATGACAGTGAGCTGAGAGAGTCAGAGGATGCCAAAAGCGCTCACTTCTCCACAGGGCTGGGACCAGTTGTTCACAAAAGCTCCCCATCACCTGGAGTTATGACTGCAGAGGGGTGAACACCATCAATGGTGCCTGAGTTGGCAGCCAGCCCCAGGGAGAAAGTGCTAGATGGTCCTGACACAGGAAGCTGCCCTCACACCCAAGCAGCTGACTTGCCTGGGGCTTCAGTTCTCTACTGGTAACAAACAGATGACTCCCACATCAACTACTGCAAATGAGGACTGAAGAATTGGCAACCTCCACTGTGACTGTTTCTGTCACTGACACAGGGAAAACCAGAGGCACAGAACTTGGGCACAACAGCCTTGAACACTGTAACTGCCTGATTTAAGGTTCTTGCTACATAGGGAAACTAAAACCCAGAGGTTGCATGGGTGGTGTGTGTCCATTCCGGATGTGCTTGGCTCCAGCCTGGGCCCCTTGCAGGCTGCAGACACTGTCCTGGTACTTGGTGCTGTACACACAGCACAGAAATTCCAACAGTACCCGGTAGGGATCACTCTCAAGGCTTACTCTGACAGGCTGGGAATGCAGCCAGGTTGGATCATTTGCCTAGTCCAAGAGCTGACTCCCAGCACCACAGAAACTGAATATGGTGACTCAAGTTAGAGCCAGGAGGATTAGAAGTTCAAGACCATCCTTATCTACACACTTCCTGTGCTATCCTGTTCCATGGCTGCCTTTAGCACTAACAAGTTTTGGGTCTGCTCATGGATTTGAGTCCCTTCTTGGAGTGCTTACACTGACAGCTCACCCTGGGCCATGTCCACACTATCAGTCGCCATGGTGTCGGTACACACAAAGACGTCAAGAGTCACAAGAAGCCTTGGCAAGATCCTCACAACCAGAAATTGCCCCTTTTAGCTGCCCGTATTCTAAAAAAGGAAATGATGTGAGGTAACGTGAGGAAGAGGAGGGGGGCAGCAAACACTGGGCTCTTTGCAAAGATACCACAGAATCGTTTTCTGTGAAAAATGGTTTCTTCTACTGGTTAACAAGTAGCATGAACCGGTCTGTTCCCACTTCTGTGCCAGCTGGTAGATGGCTCCAAATAAGGCTTTATGCCTCCATCTCTGCATTCAGGAGTGTCTGAGCAAACTCTCCTCTAGCCCTTGGCATCTCTGGTTATCTATAGCTGTGTTCTAATCTAAAAGCGCCTCCCCCAACCCGATGTTGGTGATAGACAAACCAATAAAATGTGCAGAAGGGGCAAGCAAAGTGACTCCCCGGGTAAAGGCAGTTGCCACAGAGCCTAATGACCTGAGTCCAAAACTCGAGACTCATAGGGTAAAAGAATCAAATCCTTCCAATCTGCCCTCTATCCGCCACATGTGCATGTAGCATATAAGTTTTGCATGCAGGTTACACACATGTGCGTGCGCGCGCGCACACACACACACACACACACACACACACACACACACACACCACTCAACCATGGGGAAGATAGGGGAGGGGACAGCTCAGTAACCCGCAGCTATCACTGTGAACAAGCACACTCTACAGAGAAGGTGGCAACATGTCCAGCAGACCCTTCTCGTTGAGCTGTAAGCCCAGGGTATTATGGCTTGAATGTGCTTTGTACCCCCAGAACTGGTACGGTGCTCACTAGCTGCTCCACACAGCAGTGTCGGGGGTGGGGTTTAATGGGAGGAGTACCTACCTATAGTAGAATCACAAAAACACGCCTCTTTCTGTTACACACTTGTTATAAATCGCCCACTCCCAGGTATTCTGTCACAGTAACAGAGAACGGACCGAAACTCTGTGTCTGTGCCCTGCTCACCTGTCATGATCCTTTGGGCTTCGTAGGGCTCCATGTAGCCAGCGCTCTCACCCTTTCCTGCTTTGCTCTTGAGGTCGTTCTTGGCATCAAAGGGATCAGAGTAGTCATCTGCTATGGTCACCTGCAGGGGGGGAGAGAGTGTGAGGCCATCTCTGGCTTTGTTTCACCACTGTGCACAGCCAGACATGACTCCAGCCAATAGAAACTGCTCCTGGGCTAGCAAGGCGTGGGAAACGTGAGCCCACCCCCGGGGGGTGGGGGGAAGTCAGTGCAGAGGTGAGGTGGGGAACAGTTACTGAGTTTAAGTGGATGGGGCAATGGGGAGAAGAAAGTTGGGAGATCACAGAAAGCGTAGAAACGCTGGCAGGCCCTTGGCTGCTGGCTGAGACCCAAGACCTCAGACAAGAGTAGTTGCGTCCAGCACCCTGTTTTTCTCCAAATCTGGAACATAACCATGTTGTGGGTCATCACACAACAATTTGGTGAGATCAACACACTATAAAAGATGAGTGCGGCCCTAGACAGGCCTGATGAAAACACCAGACTCGGCAATGTACAGATAGATGCCAGGGTCTAAGCAGGACAGGTCAGGAGTCTGAGGGGGTCCAGGGTGGACATGGTGCCCCCAACATCCTCACTCACAAGGCCTATCCTGGTGCTCTCGCTTGGCAGTCAGCCAGAGCCCTGCCAGCCCACTGACTAACAACGGAGGAAGAGTGAGTCACTGGGGCAGGTCTCAGGCTTGGTGAGGAGTGTGCATATCTGGAATTCTACCGCTCCACAGGAGAAGCACCACATTTCCTGGTAAAAAAGATGACAATTTCTAATTGAAAGCTTCAGAACACAGCACCTCTCTCATTTCTGACTCCCTAGTCCTCACAGAGAAGAAAAGAACATAAGCCCTCTCAACCCAAACCTTTATTACAGATCTGCCTCACCCCAAACTCCCACCACCCTCCCCGCTCACCCTTCGGGTCAGGTGTCTAACAATGAGCAAATAAACCCTCAATCTCCCAGCTGCTGCCCCGGGGAGGGTGGAGGTTAGCATCCCCTTTGCTGGATTGTTATTTAAATTGTAGGTTTAATTAGAAACCACAGGAGCCGCTCTTCTCTCCCGGTTCCTGGAATGTAAGGCATTTGCAAGGTCCGTAAACTCAGGAAGAAATGGAGAAGACCCCAGTCTCTCTCTGCCCGGTGAATGGCAGCCGGTAGCAGCAGCCTTGGCATGGTCGCACGAGAGACCACCAGCTACCTGGATGTAATGCCTGAAAAGGGACAGCAGGCACTCCCTGGTCACTTAACTGCAGCACACGGATCAGGGAAGCCCCAGGCCTAGAGCACCCAGCAATCGAGCAGACGAGGCTGGGTTAGGCTCTGGTCCCAGGGGCTCCTGCACAAGATGACATGGTAATCACTGCCTTTCAGTGAGCTCAAATGACACCAGGCCAGGAGAGGGGCTGGGGAGAGCTGGGCTTGCTTTGTCTTTCATTTGATATTTGCACTCTACCATCTGCAGACTACATTAAGAGTCGTGTATGGGAAGCACCGTGGGTCAGAACAGTTCAGATGTGGGTCCTGGCGGGCAGGGCTGTGAGTTCCAGGGACCAGGCGTCCCCACGGAGATCGTGAAGTACAGAGCTAGCTGCTGCGGGTGACTTGCTAACAAGCTGCTCCTGCCCCACACTCCCCCACAGTCTTAGCAATGTGAAAATCTCCTAGTCTTCAGTGAAAAGGGGAAGAAGAATTATTTGGGGTTTCTACTGGAGACCTTAGGTAAGGTAGCGCCCAGCCTAACTGTAGTCTACAAGGTAATTCAGCAATCAGCATTCCAGTTCCCTCTCAGAAGTGCTCTGCAATTTGCAAACACTGAGGCTTTCAGGATATAAACGAAATCTTTGTTCACCTTCCGATGGGAGCGCTGGGAGGCCTGTGATAAAGCAGGCGTTGTCTATATTTTCTAATTAAAATGAGATCTGAGCACGGGCCGTCTGCACACACACACACACACACACACACACACACCCCGGCTGCCTCCGCTGTTCGCTTCCTTTTTCAATAAGAACTTACAAACCCTAAAACCAGGAAAACCTCTGGTCTCAGATGATGCGCGGTTCCAGTTATTCCTGCTGACAGCTGAAAATCCTTCCGTTTAAAAAAAAGTTTAGAATTCTGTTAGTTTAAGAAGCAAATCGGAAGGTTCCTAAAATGTATATTTAGTCAATTTGCTTTTGAACTTCAAAGTGAGGCTGGGGGGGGGGGGGGTGGGGGAAACGGAGGTTCACGCAACCTGAAACTTGGCAAACACTGCACTGAACGGTCCAACCTTAGGCAAATCACGTCCTAGTTGGAGGTAAAATTTTAACCAGGTGTTAGGGAGGGGGGCAGGGAGGCACAGAGTCCCCTTGTGAACAGCCACAGGCCCCTGGCCACAGAGACTGAGTGGTGGGACAGCTTACCATAACTGTCCTGGTTACCTGGGGTTCGTGGGCAGGAGTTGTGCCTGAAGGCTGCCATGCATTCAAATAAAATGAGTGGTTTTCCACAGCTGTGGGCCTGCTGGGGTTGCTTGCTTGAGGATGCCCTAGTTAGCAGGTAAGTCTAAATGAACTGTTCAACCATGAGGACCAGCCAAGACTTCTGTGCTGGCTGCCTGATAGCACAGCAGCCTTACGTGGAAGCAAGGCCCCTGGTTCTCTGCAATAGGGGGTCCAATATAGCAAAAGGGTATGGATCCAGGCCACCTCTTCCTTGGCTCTCCCCTATGACTAAAGGATTTTCACTGGCTCATAAATCAGCCACGGAGCAGCCCTGAGGCAGGGCCAGGTCAAGTCACCAAGCATCCAGCAGGGGGGCCCTGGGACCAGCCCACAGAGCCTAACTCCCACTCTAGGGTTTGGAATCCACCATTCCCCAACACTCTTCTTCATCTTGGTTCTATGGGCTGCCTGCAGTTGGGAGGTGGCCCTACAGGCAACTCTATAGTACACAAGCTGTGGGTAGAGCTCGGTCCCTCTCAGCAGCCAAGGCGTGCAGTGGTTACCATGGTGATTAGCTGTGAGATAGGAAGCAGTCTTCCTGTCCATCCATCCCAAGGGAAGTGGGTGTGGCTACAAGGCTACCCTTCCATTGGTCTGGGTGAGTGTTTTAGTTGCTTTTGTAAGATAGCAGCCCTAGTACAAAGAACTGGGACCTCTTGTGGGAAGTGCAGTGACTTTCACCAGAATCAATGGAATCCCCAAGTGTACACAGTCTGACCCAGCAATTTTACATCTCAGTATTTACTCCTGAATGTGCGCATGGAAGCATGGGCAAAAATGCTCACTGAAGTACGCCATAATGGAAAACCCCATACCACTTCTATACTCGTCGACAGGGGAACCGCTGAGCATGCCATCCCACCCTGGGGTGTTAACCTGGAAGTCAATTCACAGAGCTAACAGCCTTCTCCATGAGCTGCCCGCTCTGAAAGGAAAGGTCATGAAGGGATGCTAAAACACAGCATGCCTGCTTATGAGAAACAAAACAGGATCCTGAGGTGATCAGCTGGAGAAAAGGTCTGCACAGAGCTAGTGCCTAGACTGACAGGAGTGGAGTGGAGAGTCAGAGCTGCAGACAAGGAGGACCCATTACTTCCTGTGTGCCCTGCAAGCCCAAGAAGCGTCACAAACTCGTCTACCACGGGCTATTTTTGGAACAGCAGACAGACTGCTTCCCAAACCTGTCTGAGACAGAAGCGGCCTGGAATGACTGTTAAGACAACAGACTCCTTGCCTCAACTGTGTATTTAACAAGCAGCCCAGGTGATTCTTATCGGGGATCAAAAGCGAGAGCCGGCCCCCTCCGTCCCTAGTCTGAAGGCAAACCTCCAGTCACTCTTCTGGAATTTCACTTTTGCCAGGGGATTTCTCAGCCCTGCTCACGAGGTCAAGCAACTACAGTGGCTCCTGCTGCCCTGAGGGTCAGCAGGCGTGAGAGCTGACCTAACGTGCCTTCGGCCTATCGTCTGAGACTCTGCTCTAGATGCAGAAGACATCCTCTGCAATCCTGAGGGCAACATGGACTGTGTGGGAGGAGAGGATTCACAGGTACGTCCCCTTCCCTGTCCCCTCCCCACTTGCAGGAATCACAAGGCTCACCGACCAGGTGCTTTCAGGCCTACCAAGCTCTCAACACACAGATGTGCACCCCTAGGTCCAACCTGACAACAAAGAGAGAAGGGCAGGGCAGCTGCCACCTGCTAAGAAGGGGACACAGGCACCTCCCACCTATCAGCCACTATGAGGTACCTGCTGCTTCTGGGAACTGGTGGCACAGAGGTTCCAGTTCAGCTGTGGCCTTGAAGGGTGGGGTGGGTGGGGTGGGGGTGGGGAGTCCTCTATGCTGCTTTCCCATCCGTCCCTAGGAAGTGAGGGGACGGTACCCCATGAGGCTCCATGAGGCCCCAGACTTGCCATGCCATTTGGTTTCTTTACTCCAGGTGAAGGCCCCCGAGTGTCTGCCTGCAAGGTCCAGCCGGATCATTTCTCATTAATTCACCTCCAACACCAACCTTAGCTTCACTAACAGTTTGAGGCCATGGATCTCTAGATGCTGGGGAACCCCCCACCCACCCCGAGTTTACACATTCGAATAGTATACCATAGGTACAGGTGAAGCCCGGATTCATTCCACTCCCAGACTTCTCCCATCAGAACCACTTTTTTTTTTTTTTTTTGGTTCTTTTTTTTTTTTTTTCGAGCTGGGGATCGAACCCAGGGCCTTGCGCTTCCTAGGCAAGCGCTCTACCACTGAGCTAAATCCCCAACCCCATCAGAACCACTTTAACCAACGGTGAAAACAGACAGGTTTTTTGCTATAATGAGATAGCAGGTGAACAGCCACCAGGAGCTGGCCTTCATGGTAATTCACCTGGCTGAAGAGGCACAGTATTGTGTGACAGGGCCTGTCATTCACTGACAGATGGCAGGGGTGGGGCGGCAGCAGCACAAGCATTTTGGCCTTGGGCTCTTTAATCTTGCTTGCTAGCTTTAAGGTCAGGGGCCATGACCCCTTCTGTCACTGGGGGCCCAGAAGGGCTCCGCTGAAGTTGGACACAAACCTGTTAGAGTATTACATTCTTACTGCAGTGAAAGGGCTCTGTGACAGTCCCCTTAGGAGGCCTAGACCCGCTTAGGGACCCACTTGGACACAGGACCTGGCATCCACTGGATGGAGGCTCCGTTGCCATACCAACAAAGGAACAGGGGTGTGGGAAGTACAGAGGGGGCTGTGGGGAAGCAGCAGTGGGGAAGCAGCAGTGGGAAGGCGTTCTGTGTCCACCGAGAAGCTGTGCAGCAATGAAGGAGCAACCACACCAGGAAAGAAGCTCTGCTACCGGTGCCGTCCAGATGGAGGCTCTGGGACTTGTGCTCTGGGTGGAAGGCTGGCTAACTGGAGGCCACAGGCCACAGCTCCTGGTGTGTTTCTTGACTTGGACATGCAGCTCTTGGGCAACTCCCAAGACACAAGCAGCCCAGCTTTTTTTGGGGGGGGGCATTCTGCAACTTTATTTGACATTCAGCAGTTAGTTCTCATGCACATGGACTGTCTGTAGATTTCTGAATGTGGTAACAGGCACATAAGTTACCAGTGTGTAGAGCCTGTTTGGTGAATCCTCATCCTCGTTACGCTTTCTGGACAGACGTACTCGGATGCGCCCTTGGCCCACATGGCTTTCTTGAGCCTGGTGTCAATGCACACATCTGGAGTCCTCATCTCCTTCATGGCAAATTTCTGAATTTCTTTGAGTGCCCAAGGAGCACGCTTCTTGACGCCCACTCCATGGATGCGCTTGTGAAAGTTGATGGTGAATTCTCGGGTCACCACCTTGTTGATGGCAGAACGACCCTTCTTCTCTCCGCCACCCTTCTTTGCGGGAGCCATTTTGCCGGGCCCACGTTGGAAAGGCCAAATAGCTCAGCTTTAGGGGCTGATCAAATGGGTGGGCTGTCCTTGGAGCCCCCAACCAGGGCTCCGGGGCTGAAAAGCACCTGCTTGGGGCATTGAGAGGGGAAGGCATTGCTCCCAGGACACGGTTGGGCAGTGACAGTTCAGACACGCAGCACTCTGGAACAGGCTCTGCTAACCAGCTCTGGGCAACCTGCTTTATTTCTCTGTGCTCTGAGTTCCCCTGGGATCTGGGGCAGAGTGCTTGTAAGGAGCAAGTAAGATGATTCTGGGATGTGTCAGTATTTATGAAGAACAGGCTGAGTGCTTGTTTCAAAGCAGGGGCACCTTCTGTGTGCTCAGCACCCATGAATGCTGGGGTGCAAAAAACCTCAAATGTGACCTTGGCCTAAGAGAAGCCGAAACCTAAAGGTGAAAACAGACTCAGGAACCCCCTCACCCCGCCTCGCTCCAAGCCCCAGTAATTACACACAGGAAATAACCACAATTACACAGGACAGCAGCTCTCATAGATCTCAGTCTCCCAAAGGGAAAGCCTCAAGGAATAACCCTTTCTTCCCCACTCTGCACCTCCCTACAACTGGAGCAAACATGCAGAGGTTCAGGCCCAGCCTTGCCTGTGCAGTGTGCACCCCACGCCAGCCAGTGTGCAAGGCCCACAGATCCAGTTGTGACACCTACATAGATACACAAGTGAGTGTCCTTATTGGCCTCTCCCTGTCCTCTGGGGTTTTGACCAGCATAGACCAACCCCCAGTACAGGCACGCCAATAAATCATTTCTGACACAGTAAGGAAATTAATTTGGGAAAGATTAATTAGCTGCATCCATGCAATCAGCCTCAGCTTCTGGAAATGAGAGGGTGAAAGAGCACTTGGACTTAGAATGGGCTCCCTTTTTTCTCCCTCTCAAGATTTGGCTCAGTCTTGAGCACTCCAAGTCTGAGCCCCCAACCCCACCCCTTCCTCACATAAGGGTACCTGCTAAATGTTTGGCCCTGAAACTCCAGCAAAAGGAGTTCAGGACCTGGTGATTCTGATCTGCAGGACACCGTCACTATTGAAGTGATCTACCATCTACACTGAGCTGAGCTCTGCCTCCCCTGCGCCCTGTGTGTGACCTTTGTGCTGGCGTCCCACCAAGCTGTCCCTTTAGTGACTGTCCATACCTGTTCCACATCAGGAGGCCAGGGCAACAAATGCAACACCCCCACCACACACACTTTCTAGTCCCGCCTCCGGGATAGCCACAGCTGCTTGCCTAAATACTTGCAGGTTCCAGCTTGTCAGGAGAGACATTCCAAACCAGCCTCTGCTGGCCCACTCACAGCCCTCCTTCTCTCTCTCACACACCCACCGCACTCTTTCTGCTTAGCACCCTCCACCCAGGCTGTTAATCTGGGTAGGAAGCTGGGCCATAGCCTGGCCCAACCCTGTTTACCCAGAAACTTGCTGTCAAATGTTAGGGACAGGCCTGTCTGCATCTCTCTAGTAGTGAGAGGTTTTACTTGAACTCAGAAATAACCCAGTCCTAGAGCTTCCCATCTGCTGTCTGCCAGGATCTCTGTCAGGACAGAGAATTCAGTACATCTCTGTCAGAGAGTCAGCCAACACCAGCAGTGTTCCGCACTACAGAGAGGGCCGGAGGAGGTGGCCGTGTGTAAGATTTGCACAAGGGAAACCGTACAGTGCTTACATATGCCACTACCTGAAGAAAGAAGGCGGTCATCCAGTTTGGAAACCCGGAATCCACTGAGCACAGGAGGCCCAGAGAGGGGATAAATTAAGTCAATGCCAGAGACAGGAGCCAAACACCTTTCCTAACTTCTGAGTCCACACCGCTCCATTTCTGCAATTCCAATAGATCAAAATAGTGCTTTAAAAAAAAACCATCAATAAATATTTCAAAGAAATCTCACCATAACCACCTTTTAGAAGCCCACTGCCACACATCCACCTCCACACCTCCACTTTAGCTTCTGCTACAAATAGCTCTCTGTGGGAAGGGACGCCAGGCTGGGCTGGGTCTGTGTTCTGTCTGACTACTGCTCCCTTGTTCTCCCTAGCAGCCTCCATCATGGGCCAACCTATCAACCAGACAGTCCTTCCTCCCGGGCTCTTTGCAGGGGTGAGGTAGGGGGTTGTGGTGAGTGATGTCACAGAGCTGAAGCTGGGAAGGGGGGATGGAGGCGCTGGGGACCCTCTGTCACGTTTTGTAAGAAGACAATTGGCAGAACTAACGGCTTTGCCAAGGTCACCTGAACACCAGAGCAGGCCTTCTCTGTACTGACCAGGAGCAATGGAGAAGTTTCCAGGCAGCCAGAGGGAGACAAAAGCAGAACCCCTAACCCTGAAGGACAAGAGGCACGGCTAAAGTCGGCTGTTAGTGTGGGTATCTATAAACCGTCTGGACTTCTAAAATGCAGTTGACACTTCCAGTTTTCTGAGCATTTCCCCGGTCTTGATAGGCATGGCCCATCCACCACCACTCCCTTCACAAGGAAACACCAGGACTGCAGTGTGGCGCGGCTTTCTCGTGGCTTGGAGAGCAGTCCTAGGAAGCCCTCCGGGACAAGGAGGCTGTGGGCCTGGTGCAGCTCCTGGGCGCACGGTGCATTTCAATAAGCAGCAGCAGCAAACTGTACCGAGTGAAGGGTCATTTCTCTCCGAATGGGGTCCATTAGGATGATTCATGCACAGCTCCTCTCTGAGCCCAGAGGCAGACCAGGGCATCGTTAGGCACGAGCAGCAATAAAGAGCTGCCCTCCCCCAACAGACACTTTCTTTTTATGGACGACACACAGCATCAGCCACAACTACGCCACCGCGAGACTCCCAGTTATGTTCAGCTTAATGCTGGGTGCTTGGTGATGGCGGATTCACTCTACAGTAGTGCTGTCTTCTCGTCATGCCCAGCGGACAAACTTCTTCATGTACAGCTGTAGTTAACAAACTATCCTTACACCCAAAAAGCTGTGTCCCACACGCCCTTGGTACATCGCACAGGCCCAGGCTGCCTGCCGTTCGAGCCTCCCTCTGCCCACAGGTTCTGGCCCACAACTTCTAATAGGCTTGTCTTTTCCTACTTCCCCTAGGACGGAGGTTCTGAAGAGTGCCCCTTATTTAACCTCACAGCTCGGTGGACAGCAGGGTTCCAGCACGGTATTCTGGGCTAGAGCCAGGGGAATGACAGAGATGGCCAGTGGTGCCGGTCTGAGCCCTAAGTGCCACTGATTACAGGCTGCTGTCAGCTGCGGGCTCCGGGCAAGCAGCAGCCCTTCTCTCAGCCTGAGCTTCTAACTCTCTGGGAAGCCACCTTCCTCCTGTGTATGAAGGACAGGGTAAAGGAACCAGAGATCAACACCGTGCTCAGCGCACTGCACTGGCAGAGCAAGGGCCCGCCCTGGAGGATACATAAAGGATGCCACCATCTTCCTTTCAGCCCACAGTCCGCAGGCCGGTGTGAACTTCCCCAGACACAGATCTTCATCTGGGACTGCCATTCAAGCGGCTCACTTGGGAGAGGACACCTCTGAGAAGACAGAGCGTGAGAAGGGAAGGTAGAGAAACTGGGCTGCAGGGGCAGCTGTGTGGATGTGTTCTAGGAAAGCAACAAGAAGAACCCTCAACAGAGAAGGAGAAGGAAATCACCAGAGGGGAGGCAGGAAGGGCCCCCTGGAGAGAGACTGACTGGACCCAAGGTCAGTTCATCCCGGCTGACCCAGAAGAACACCAAACATACCATGCTGGGCCCTGGAGTCATTAGCTGGGCTCTTGCTTCTCCTACAATAAATACCTCCTGCCCCTTCACCCTCAAAACAGGTGCCTGAACAAAAATCACACAGGACCTGGTGGGCCCCTTCAGTCCCTGCAGAGACCTGCACAGCCTGCACAATGCATGACAGTCGTCCCCAGGGAGGTAGGGACAGAAGGGCAGGCACTGCTGGCTACATGAACATGGAGAGCGCCCGTCATCTCCTCCCCCGGGGCCTCACCTCTACAGCTTCCCTGCTTTGGCTTCTTTCTCACTTCAAGCATGAAGAGGTCTACAGGGAGCAGAGAAAGTGCTCTCTTGGGGATCTGGGGCGTCTAAAAGGCCTGGCACAACGCACTTCTTTTCTTGGGTTAAGTACTATGGGATTTTATTTATCAGGGATTTTGACGTTTATGGTCCCCAGGGCCAACTACGTGACACGTGGCTTGTGCAGTCCCATAGGCCAGGGCTTGATTTAATGTCTTGCTGTCACCGATTTGAAAGTTCTTTTCCTCTAGTGTAAAGGATTGAACCCAGGGCTACACCTCTCAGCTACATTCCCAGCTCCGGGAAATTTAATGAAGTGATTTCCATTACTCTGGGAGAGGGTGGCCCTGCAAACGAAGTTGCTGATTCTGACTTGGCTTCCACACCCAGAAGTTCACACCCTTGAGGCTTGTCCTGGAACTTGACTGTGTAGACCAGGCTGGCCTCAAACTCAGAGATCTGCCTCTGCCTCCCAAGTGCTGGGATTAAATGTGTGTGCTGCCACCACCAATTCCCAAGGACCACCTCACCCCCACAGCATTTGCTAAATTGCATGCTCAGTGCCTCTGTTTCCCCAGCAGGGGGGCCGGTGTCATTAAAAAATGAACAAAACCAAAACACAAATCAAAGTAAACCTCTCGAACCTCTCATTTCTGTGGCTCCACTAACACCGCCCAGCCTTGGGGAAGCGTTGTAACAAATCCACCTGTGTGGATTCCACAGTGACGGTATCTGTGTGATTGCCTAAGGTCCTCTTCTGTGCCAGCCCTCTCCTCGGGGCCCGTCCCCCAGGGCTTCTCCTAGACTACCCGTGGTCCATCTCTAGAAACACCATCCCAATGTTCAGAGAGGAGCTCCACAAGTCAGGCCGGAACAGCCTGTATTTATTAATGCACATCGTAAAATCTCCTTCCAAAGAGGTCACAGTTCACCAGCCACGGGGAACGTCTCATCCTTAAAGAGGGGCAAAGGCGTGCTGGACTGAATACCAGACTTATCGATTTAAGAAAACAATGCAGTCTTTGAAAGTGGTCTTGCTAGGTGAACTGAGCTGGGGAAGGGATGGCCTCTCGTTGATAAGTCCACTATCCTAAGATGTCCCGACCCAACACCTACTTCCTCTCTGCTGAGACCAGGCCTGACTCACAGGGTTCGAGTCCTGGAAACCATAAACCACTAGTGCGAGGACACGGGAACCTCAGAGCAGACCTTTGAGGCACAAACAGGATGGGAAGCGGCCATGGGGGAGCACCTAACACGGGCCGGGCTGTTGGCTCTGGGCTTCCAATATCATCTCAGTTTACCAGCCCGACCTCAGAGCGGATGCGTCATCCCCAGTACTGGCTCTCCCATGCCACCCACTTCTTCCCAGCAACAGGAAATCTCCAAAGGAAGGTTTGACAGGAAGAGGAGGAAGCTTTGCCAATGTGGCTCACATGTGCCAACCCTAGGCAAGGGCCGCCCTGACACTCCCTAGTCAGCCAGTACTGGAAGTCTCTCTTCCTCAGACAACAGCTCTTGTGACTTACTTCACACACCTGCCACCTGCCGGGGCCACACCTGGGGAAGCAGGGCTTCCTCCTGTGGCCTGTGCTAACAGGCTGCTGGCTTCCAGCTCTCACCTCCCTCCATCTCTACCCTAGGGGCCCCATAGCTCCACCCAAAGCAGCACACGGACAAAGTCCTCATCCTTCAAGGGATGGATACCACCACTGTTATGACGCCACTCACGGAGAGGCCTTCTCTCCTGATCCCAAACCTTTCAGCATAGAAAAGTCCCCTGAACAGAGGAGGGGAAGAAAGCAAGAAGGAAACAGGGAACTGCCTCCCTCCCTGTGTGAGGAGCTGAGGACACCCTGAGTGAGCGGAGTACGGAGGATAAAGTCCTGAGTGGATATGTGTGTTTCAGACACACAGCCACACCCAATGCCTCAGGCCTATGGAGATGGCCAAGCCTTCCCCGTACAGGCCAGGTGAAGCAGAATGGCGAAGCTCTCCTCTGGTTCGAGCACTAATATCGGCAGTGTGGACAACAAAAATTAACAACCCCAGCTTCTTCCTCCTAGGACTGCTCCCCTACAAGAACCAACGCCCTCCCCTAGTGCTGTACAAAATAAACGCACGGAGGTCCCTGGTTGTTGTGGGGTTGGTGCTACTCATCCAGGGCCGGGATGCCCAGCAGATCTCAGTCTTTCTACTCATGCGTCTACTCTTCCTTCATTCCTGGCTGCCAAGCCCAGGCAGGAGACACGGTGAACTGCTCTGCAACAGATGTCATCCACTCCCTACACATTCACTTAGGGCATCCTCCGCCCCAGCCTGCTGAGAAGGTGTTCCTAGGAAGTGGCCGGTACCCACTGAACACACTAGCTTTTGGTATTTCAGCAACACCTAAACTCCATGGAAGCTCTATGCTCTTCCTGAGAGGGAAGATGTTACGTTTTCTAGTTAGAGCTACCAAGAAAGGGGAACAACAGTAAGGCAGAGTCAACTCACTTTTTTTTGGAGCCAAGAGTTGAACCCCAGCTGGGTTAAAAAGCCAAGGAATTGTGTATTTGTGGTGGGGGACTGTTAGATTCGAAAGGAGGGAGGTTAATGGGGAGAAATGGGCCTGTGAGAGCCAAGCAATGACTCAAAGCAGCATTCTCCAAAGAGTTGAATGAGCCCCGACATCCTGATGAGTAGCCTGCTAGACCATTTGCTGGGTATGGTGCAGGTGACCTGGAAGAGCCATGGGTCTTCTTGTAGACACGTCAGCCATTTTGGAGCGTTTGGCCAACAGAGTGTGGCTCAGTGACAAATCTCTCTGCACCACTTTTGTCAGCCACCTCCAGCTCGAAATGCCTAATCGCAGCTGGGCCTCTTGGCCTATGGACTGGCTTGGGTGGGCTTGCTTGCTAAGTAGAGCAGGATGGGCCTTTTCCCCCCTCTGAAGAATCACCTGTAAAGTCCAGACAACCCCTCCTGCACTTAGGGACCAGGGGTTCCGGTTTAAAGAGAAAACTGGCTTCCCATTCACCGTCTCCATTCAGGACAGCAAGATGCTAACAGGCAGAACAAGTTCTGCTGCTGCTGCTGCTGCTGAATGAGCTCCAGTAATAACAGGGCTCACCCTTCACCATTAAATATTAACCTTGTTCCCAATGATGTCATAAAAGCAAGGCCCAGGAAGCTCTCTCATGGCCACACTCCCCATCTGCTATGGGAGGGAGTCAAGTACTCACCCCTTCCCTGGTAGCAGGCCAGGAGGACTTAGGGCCCTTTGGTGGACACCCGGTGCCTTGGCTACCTGGGACCTTCATTAAAGTGACACTGCACACACGTGGTCTAACAGATGTGCCCAAAGCTGACCTAATCTCAGGCCGTGCTCACTTGGGGACTTTCGCCCACATGGTAGTATCCCCATCAATTCTGCTCACAGAACTGGGGAGGGGGATCCCTGGAAGGAGCACTCTCTGCTCTGGACCCAACTCTTTTGGGAGCCATCCCAATGATATGGTGTCTGGATTCTGTCTCATGGGCATCGGTGCGGGAGGAGCCATGGAATGTGTTCTGAGAGGACTTGATGTGTGGGGGTTGCCGGAGGAGCTAATCCCGACAGCACAATGTTCTGTGGGGTCAGAGAGGGTAGCGTGAGCATCAATAAGCAGAAGTTATGAGAAACATTCTGACTCAATTTCAGGATGGCCTGGCAGCTGTTCCACACAGAGCAGGATGCTCTGGGAGGCAGTGGGCTCTCTGCCAGAGGACTCCAAGCAGACAGTGGTCAGGACTGGCCCACAGCAACACCTAAACTGCCATCTCCTGACAAGGGAAGCTCTATGCTCTTCCTGAGACCTCCACAGCACTGCAGAGCATGGTACTGGGGACAAGAGGGCTGCTCCAGGTTAAGGAGAGATGAAAGGCAGGGGACTAGGCCCGGTGTCTCTAGGGAGGCTACAGGGAGAGTCCCAGCAGCATCAGAAAGGTTGGGTGATGTGGGAGAGCCATAATCCCCCTCAAATCTGGACCTTTGCTATGTCCATGGTACACAGAGAAACCAGCCAGCTCAGTGTCTCCTCCAGGAGGGACAGACCTAGGAAGTACGCAAACCTGTTCTCTGAAGAAAAGTAAAGCTTTGGGCTTCCTGTGGGGCATTAAAGGTGTGAGGTTCCCACATAGTCTGCTAACCTACTCAAGTTCTTAGTCAAGACTGGACCACATTTGACCTACTCCTCCTGGTCCAGTCCAACGTTGGTCTAGCACAACACGGCTATCCCCTGAAGCTTTCCACCAGATCTTCTGACTTAACTGCTACCAGGAAGGACCCGGGGCCCGTGTTTTCTAAAAGCTCTCTGGGAGCTTTGGCACAAAGACCCGAGATTGAGAATCCCCAGTAGTAACAGATGTGAGCCAACACCTCACTATTAATCCCATGATTTCACAAACCCAGGGGAAGTGATTTGCTCAAGGTCCCACGGTGAGTCAAGAGGCAGGGAATCTGAGCTTGCAGAATGGCAGCCCAAACCTTCACCTTGTACAGGGCAGAGCTTGAAACAACAGCCTTCCTGGCTCTGGGGTCCCTTCACCCCAGGAAGCGGAGGACCCCAGAAAACACCAGCTATGTTTACTCCACCCCACCCCAATACAGGAGACTCCCCTGTCCCGGACTAAACCTTGATGACCTAGAAATACCATGGGAACAGAATTCTCCCAAACATCCCTCTTTCTTTCCAGAAGCAGCATTTAACCAAAGTTTGTAACTGTTTATTAGCATCTGGGAGGAACAAAAGGAGGCTGTAAAAACTGGGTCTCTTCAGTCCTAATGAGCACACAGCCACAGGAAGCTTTTCTCCAATGACACCACCAGAGACCTGCCAAAACGTGCTGCCTGCCCAGAGCTTTGCCCACACAGGACTCAGCACAAGGAACCCCCAGGGCCTTGGAAAGGTTGCAAGAGCTTGGCCGGGCGGTCTCTCAGAGCGATGACCTCAATGTCTGCAGAGCAAGGAGTTCCAGCAGACAGGAAAACCCTGGTGTCCTACTCTTGAGGGGACTCTACCGTGGCCAGAGAGCCTGATTCTACTCATTCTGGCCGGCAAAACAGACCAAGAGAGGGTAAAGAGCAGTGTGAACCCACAGCTCAGGGACAGGAAAACCAGCACTGCTCACTGTCCCGGCCAGGCCAAACCCTACCCTGCAAACAAATCCCGAATCCTCAATGGCATCTGCCAATGGGCTCGAACAAGAGGCCAAGAGCCTGCTGAACAGAAGAAGCCAGCTCCTAGGACTCTTGTCAGGCTGCATCATGTACCAACTGCTAAGGGACTAGTGCCACTTGTAGTGTCCTCTCCTGGGGCCCTGGAACAGTATCCCCCTCTTGCTACTATGTCGGACTTACTTGGACTATTCCTATTACTACACGTTCATTTTCTACCTGATGCTAGGAACCCCAGAAAAACACCAGCCATGTTCATTCCACCCCACCCCAATACAGGAGACTGTTCAGCAAGATCCAGGAACGAACGCTTCTTGTGGGTGTATCACTGAGCACTTAAGTCATTTCTATACCTAGGTCCTCATGGCAGAGCCCTGAAGATGTGCTAAGTTGAAATCCTTGCTGTGCTGCCTTGAGAAGATCCCTTAACCTCTCAGGGCTTCAGTTTCTTCACCCACCAAGCCAGGATGAGAAGAGTGTCCAGCTCCAGTGCTGAGTAACAGCAAGGGCTTGACTGGGGCTGCCATCATTCCAGACTCTGAGACCCATTAATACGGTTTTCTGAGGACCCCTCCAGCACACATAGAAGTGAGCCCATAATTCCATCTGCTACTCCACATGGCCTCTGTCGTGCAGGGCCCATGCTGGACTCCAGACATGAAGCAGAATGAGACACAACTGTGGGCCCACAGGAGTTCACAGGCTAGCCAGGGGACAGACAAGGATCCACAGTGGGAGTGACCAAAGTGATCTTCCATGCTGTCATATGACTTTTTTTTTTTTTAAAGTCTGGCTCTACTGTCACTAACTCCCAACAAGCTGTATGTCTTTTTAAAGAAGCAAATAAACTACTTTTAGAAATCCCTGTACAGCTCCCAGAATCCTCTTCTTTCTCTACGGCCTGAGCCAGGCTGTTTGCCTTGTGTTCCCCAACTCCAGTGTCAGAGATGCAGGCCTTGCCCTAGGTGTTCTACTTGCCAGAGGCTAATGGCCACATGACAGGGTGTGCACACGGGCACAATACTTGAGGGGGCCACTAGGCTTGAATGCCAACAAGGCAGACCTTGTTATACCAAAAAACAATGGTCCAGCAAGATCCAGGAACGACCGCTTCTCATGGGTATACACCACTGAGCACTTAAGTCATTTCTACATCTAAGTGTCATGTGCTCGTTCTCAAACACCCACCGAGTCACTAATAAGAGTCCTTGAAGTGACTATTCCAGGCAGAGTTTCATTCATCTGAATGGTTTCTGTCTGTGTCTAATGCAGGGCCTGACATAGAGAATATGGAAAACTGAATTCTGTAAGGAAGGAAATGGGCTCAGAATCAAAGAAAAGCAGCAGGCGTGCCTGACTCTTAGACTCCTTCTTGCCTCAGGCTGCTGCCTGCCATTTGATACAGGGGCCACTGTCCCCATTGTTACCCACTCAGCAATTCATTAGCCAGCCCCTGCCAACCTGTGGCCAGCCTGGGCATGGGAAGAGCAGAGACCAAGACTACTCACCAGGGAGGTGGCTGGAAAGTGACAAGGAGGGGTGGGAAAGAACAGATAGGACTTAGAGGGGGATGTCTGCTAAAGACAAAACAAAGGCAAGGATGGGACGGGCAGGATGGGAGGCTGAGGAAGTGGGGATGGACGCTTCTGAGCTGACCCGGCAACTGTGGAGAGCCCAGAGCTTATCAGACGCGGGCGGCAGGGCAGTCGGCACCCGGGACATCACAGCTAGGGAAAGGGTCCATCCCAGGCTTCTTTCCTTTCCTGAAAACAGTGGGCATGCTGCCGGGGTGGCAAGGAGCATTCTTAAGTCCTCTGTCAGATACTGCTGCCTGGCCTTCCAGTCTCCAACACTTTCCCTGCCATGGACTGAAATCTTTAACAATCACAGCCCTTTCCTGATTCACCATGACAGCTCCTTCGGAAGAAGGCAGATAAACTGGGCTTTTATAAACCACTGCTTTGGGAAACTCTAAGGGCAGGAGCAGGGTGGGCACGGCTGTCTTCAGCTGGCTTCTCCTGCTTCAGATAGCAAGGAATGAAAAAAACAAAAGAAAGGGGTGAGGGTGGGGGTTGTGGCTCCTGGGGGCACACCTTTACCATGGGAATGGATCCCATGATTCCTGGGTTTTACTATCCTCTCCTTCTACCTGCTCACCCTGATCACCAACTACAGGACAGAAGCCAATTACAGAATAGAGAACTTGCCCCTGCAGCTTCCCCCTGCCATCCTATTTCCTGAAGGACCCTCCTAACCATACAACCAGCTTAATAATGGAGCAAATGGGTGACCCAGATGCAACTCAGATTTAAGCAATGCTTCCTCCTGGAGGCTCAGCTCCCTCCCATGTCCACCAAGTGTCATTCCTGGCCACTGCTGTCCTTGATTTCCTGGGGGAGTGGTTGCACACCACCGCAAGGGCAACAAGGCCTCTCCAGGAAAAGTCAGCACCGAAAGGTGAGAGGAAGGTTCCTCTGGGCAGTCTGATAGGAGTCTGGCAGCCCAGGCTCTGGGCTCCACAAATCCCTAGACCAGAGCTTTATCAGACATAGGATCACAGCTTGGGACATTTCAGAGCTAAGGAGTTCACAGAGGCTTAATTCTCACAGCTCGCTATTCTCAAAGGACAAGCCTTGTTATACTTCTCAGAAATGCACAGGTTACCCCGTTGCAGGGTGTGGCAGACCCTGGCTGCAGGGAAAAGCCACTTCCTCAGAGCCCCCACCCCCCACCCCCAACTGGCTCTGGGGGGAGGGGTAATCAGGCTGAAAGAGGTACAAAGACAAGCCTAGATGAGGTAAGGCCACTCATGGTCCTGCCTGAGCCACCAGCTGGAATGTGTCTAATCTAGGCAAGTCTCAGCTGCCTCATGGTAAAACAGGTGACGTCCACTGAGGACACGGAGAGGAGGAATTGAGACCATGTGTGCAAAGTGATCTCACAGGGATCAGCTGGAACCAATAAAGCCAGGCTCTTCGCCTGCACTTGAGGCACAGGATGGGATGCAGAGGGGACGTGGGACCGACCTACAGGCTGTGCCACACTAATGGAGGTCAAGAGCCCCTGCTAGACCCAATGCCGAACACCAACGCTAGACTGTGCTACGGTGGTCGAAGGCCTCCCTGGAGGAGATGGCTCAGGGCGCTTCTCTCTCTTCTGGATTGAAGAGACCAGTCTGTGATGCCTGAGAGTTTACTATAGGTCCTAGGACCCTGCATACCAGGGCCTTTTAGCTCACTGGTTAGGCTAGCCAGTGAGCTCTAGGCACCCTCTGGGTCTCCACCCCCTAGCACTGGGATCACAAACATGCAAGCCACCATGTCTGGCTTTTCTTTCTAGGGTTTGGAACAGATGCAGTGCAAGAGCTGAAGCGAGGGCCCACAGCCAATCTGTGGAGAGGAAGCAGGCAGGTAGAAAATACCATCCCGGGGTTCTCAGTAAGGAGGTCGCTTCAGGGAGCTTGGTACCTAGGGAAGGGCATTTGTTTTTGCCTAAGGTCACTTTTCTTTAGGTGGAAAAAGTACAGTCTCCACCCAGCCAGCCTTTGTTCTTTGCAGAAACTGAAAGAGTCCTCTGGCCGACGACTCTCGCAGCCCTCTTTCCTAACAGAGAACCTTTCTTTGACTTCTTGCCCGTTCGCTCTAGGTACTAGGCCCAGAACCAGCCCACACTGAGTCCACACAGTGGAAACAGCCGTACGGGCATTGTAAAACTTTAAGGCACAGGACAGGCTGGAGTCACCAGCAAGGCACACAGGCACAATCCACACACGTGAGAGGGTGAGGGGGGCCAGTGTTACGAGGGGCCTGACTGAGGGGCAGGATTCACTAGGTGGCTGGGAGGACAGGCTGCCTCGGTCCAGAATGGGCACGGGTGGAAAGGCCAAAACCCATTTCTTCAGAGGAGAGTTGTTCTTTAGTGAGGCAGCAGAGAGAAAGAGACCGCCATGTCGGGCGGCGTGGACCTTGAATGTCAGATTAAAGGAACTCCCTGACAGTCCGAGGCACGGGCAGCTCCCAGGAAGCCTTGTGGCTGCTGCAGTGCTGTGCTTTTACAGGAGGGATGCGATCTGTGCTGTCCTCGATAAGGGCTTCATGGCAAGGAGGACCAAACGCACAACAGCAGCAGCGGTACCTACAGTGGGAGCCTTCGAACAACCAAAGTCAGTCAGAGTCAGCTTTCATGCACTCCTCCTAATTAGGCCTTGAGCTCTGGCACACAGCTCCTCAGTCTCTGCCTTTTCTTCTTCAATTTCCTCCTGAGTTTCTGAATATTAATCTCGCAGTGATGTCACGAGCAGAGCTGCAGTCTGTTCTAATTATAAAGCATACTGGTGCGGCAAGACTGATGAGAGGCTGTGCAGGCACCAGGCGCTCAGACAAGAGCTCAGGCCCCGGGGAAGAACCAGACAGGGGTCTGTCCCTCAGCAAGATTTCTGAGCAACTTCCTCAAACCTCCGTGCTCGGGTCTCATGAGAACAAAATCACCTGCCTACAAAGGTTGTCCCAAGAAAGAAGGGACATTCTTAGCACGGTCCTGGGCAGGCTTAGGATGTTTTAGAAAACCCAGCAGTGGGGTTGGGGATGTGGCTTAGTGTTGGGAGTACGCACCGCCCTAGGTTCTGCATACACCAAGCCTAGAGATGCATAACTGTGATCCAGTGATGGGGCAGAAGGATCAGGTGTTCAAGGTCATTCTCAGCTATGCACAGAGCTGCAGGCAGGCCTGTGTTACCTGAGACCTTGTATTAAAAGGGGAGGGAGTAGAATCCAGATACCATCCAGTGTCTTCAGTTGTCCTTTAATTACAAACCTTACCTCCAAAGTGTGCACACACCCTCTTAATTACCGAGGGGCAGTGCTCTATGAGTAATATACTGGGGTGGGGGTGGGGGGTCACAGCCTTGCTTGGAGTTTCCCTGACTTTGGGGTGACTTGAACTTCTCCATCCATAAAACAAATGGGGGGGGAGGAGACCCCCTTCTGAGGCAGCTGAGTTGAACTGCTGGCTCAGGGCACGTATAGAGTGCCCACCTGGGGCCAGCGAGCCCGGCCTCCACAAGAGAGCCATCTCCATTCTGCCCATATGTCAGCTTCCCTCAGAGTTCACTCGCGAGGGCTCTTGGAAGGCCAAGCCAGAGGAACAGCAAGGCAGCAGCAGGAACAACAAGGGCCCAATCCCAGCCTGGCCAAGCACTAGTTCTGCCCAGCCTCTCTCAGTAGCTGAATTCCTGTTAGCTCTTGCCAGATGCCCCCAACGCTGTGTTTTCCTTGAGTCCCTGCAGAGACCACTCGCACCCACTTCTTACCACATGGTTGACCAGCTTTAGAAGCCACTCACGCTTCTCCCGGCCAGACGCCGGAATCAACCTGTCTTTGCCAACTTTCATGATGACAGGCTGTGCCCCGTGCCTGGCATATTTTATTGTCCCCCTAGTCACTTTCCAGAGTCAGACTGAAACTATCCCAATTCTTCCAAGGGGGTTGCTCACCCCACCGCAGTTCCCAGCCTGGATTTCCCTCCCAGAATCTGATTTCCATCTAACACTCCATGTTCCTTGGCACCACCCCACTGCCTGCCTCCATCTTCTCTCTTCCTGGTCTGTCCCCATCCTCTACCTCAGCACCAAAACAGATGAGCGGCTGACTTAGCTCCTCCCCCGGTGACTTCCCCTCACGCTTAGATCCTGGGACTGAAAACAGCAAACCATTATCGTTGGTTGGGAAAAGCCTGGGGTGAACGGGGTTCTGAGGAAAAGAAACCAAGGGTCAGTGGAACCTGCCCTCCACGTGCCCCAGGAACTACCAACTGTGTCGGCCAGTCCTGGGAAGGCCAGTACTGCCTTCAACCCTGCAGAGCACATGGACAGCAAGGAAAACTCAGAAGCCCAGGCCTGAGTCAGGGCCACATCCCCAGGGCTGGAGCCAGCAAGCTGAGTGGTATTGAGCAGAGGCGGGGCCTGGCTCTGCCAGGCGGCCCACTCCAACCTGCCACAGCACATAAATTACAGGGAGGAGGCTGGTGGCCAACTGGCTTCAGGACTGGCCCAGCCTCTCTCCAGCACAAGGAAGCACTTTATATAGTCCAACGCCTCATTATCTGGCATCTCGGTCACACCGGAAAGGGCAAATAATGGGCTAAGAGCAGCACACATTGCGTTATGAAGCCCCTCCCTGCACAAACCTGTCCTTGAGTCCCCACTGCCTGCGTGGCAAAGGCTCAATTAACTCCTTACTGTGATATCTGCAGCCCTTCAGTCCGACCACAACAAAGCTTCCCCACCTCCAAAAAAAAATAAAAAAAATAAAAATAAAAAATCTCTATTTAGCTTGGTTCATTCACAAAATATTTGCTGAATACCTCTGATGTGCTGGGCACTATGCTAGAACAACTGAAGGGTCTGTGCGTCCCACCCACTTGGAACTCTGAGTGGATCACAGCCAAGTCCCTAGACAATGCTTTTTCCCCCATTCAGGGCTCCTCGGTAACTGGCAGCTGTTACCTTCTCTCCCGCTTGCCGCTGAGGAAGCTGCTTTCCCCAGATGCCTACCCGACACACTCACCCAAGTGTCTCTGCGCCATACCAGAAAAGCAGGCAGCTCAAGCCGGGCTACTCAGCCTGTTGAGCCACAGATGCTTACGGTGGGGTGTGTCTTGGCTCTTCCACAGGACCCTGGGTTTTTAGGTGTTTTCCCATGTTGGAGTTACAGGAAGACTGAGCACTGTCAAAATCACAGAGCACTCTGAGTCTGAAGACATTTAACTGACAGACAACCCTAGGTCCACTCTGGGGGAGGTGGGGGTCACCTTGCGTAAGGTGCAGAGCTCTCACTGTCTCCTGCCAGAAATCCAGGAGTGACAACAGAGGCAGGCGTAGTGACATGCTGTGACCTCTCCTACCAGGTCTGCAGATGTGAGCACAGAGAAAGGAAAGGAGGTGGAGGGTGGGGGGCAGGGCAGCTGAGCGCTGCAACTCTAGGCAAGGCCAGAGGTTTCTAGCTGGCTGGCTGGCCCAGAAGCAATGAGGCAACAGGAAGACTTTCTAAGAGGCAAGGGGCAGTTAGATGTCAAGCTAGGAGGCTGGGCGTAACAGAAACCATGGAGAATTTTAAGCAACGGCATTATCTACAGCCACGTTCAGAGGACAGGAGGTCTCACCAGAAGAATCAACAAGATGGCTCAGTGGGTCAGGCGCTTTGCTGGTAAAGACTGCTGACCCCAATTCAATTCCTGGATCCCAATGGAAGGAGAGAGAACCAAGTTCCGAAAAGTGTCCTTCGACTCCCACATGCGTGCCACGGCATGCAGCGTGCACCTGCATACATGAACACAAACGTGTACATTTGTGCATGCCAATGGGATTTGATTTGGGGTTTTTGTTTTGTTTTCCGAGACAGGGTTTCTCTGTGTAACCCCGGCTGTCCTCAAACTCAAAAGATCCGCCTGCCTCTGCCTCCCGAGGGCTGGGATTAAAGTCACGCACCACCGACTGCCCAGCGAATGGTGACTTTCTTATGAAGGCAGCAAGGGCCGTCAGGGATAGGGCTTTTTGCTCTAATATGTTAATGGTGCATCTGTTAATGCACCCGGCTGTACAATGAGAGCTCTTACCCAGGACAACAGAGTTGCAAGAGGCCCAAGAGATGGTAGTTTAAAAAAACGTACTTTTGACATGAGAATGTGGGTAACCTACGTGCAACTTAGGAGAGATCAAAGACCTTCTGCATGCCTGGGCCAGAGGTGGCTTGCAAGAAGCTAAGGGGGTGGAGTGGGTGGAGTTCTCCATGAACTCAGAAGGTCAAAATGGGCTTGGCCAAAACCCAGCAAGAACAACTCAATATGGGCCTTGATTCTGAAGAGGAGCAGTTCTTCTGTCTGTGTCAACGGTGTGTTACTGGAGCCCAGCCCCTCCTACTCATTTAGTTATAGTCCGCGGCCCCTTCTGCATGGTCAGGGCAGAGCAAAGTAGCTACAACAGAAACCGGGCTGCCAAAAGCCTAGAAGCCTGAAACTCTCCATTGTTAGCTTTGTACAGAAAGCCTGCTGACCCCTGTGTTACACAAATGAAAAACTAACACAGGCTAACAACATGTTGTCACCCTTGGGGCAACAACAGACTCATGCCTAAACACCCTGTTGGTCCCTCTTACCTGAGCAATTCCCCAAGGGGGCCCCACATTTCTTTGAAGCTCTTAGCCAGGTAAATTTTCCGCCCTCTGCAGTTTTAGATATTAAGTGCCTAAGGCTTTTCCAAAGCCATTCAGGTGAGGAGGTGGGTGATCGACCAAAGAATGAGCACACAGGCCTTCCAAGAGCAGGTCGAGTGTCGTCCACACAACACAGGAGGACTAGAGACCATAGTGAGAAATGTCGTTTCCTTATGAGGCTGTGAGACCTTACTTCTTGTATCTCCTTAGCTGGGGACAACAGTCACCTGGTGACAGGGCCTTGGCCTGAGAGTAAGAAACTCTCCCTCACTCGTGGTTTCTGAGTCCTTCCTTCTGCATCCACGGGAACCTGTCTGTGGTCTGGAGATGGCCTTTGGGAGAAGACTTCTGAACAAGAGTGATGCCTGGCCATCTAATAACAAATGTAGGCCCAGTGGCTCAGACAGGATGGGGCCAAGGCACTTGACTCTGGTGGACACTCAAAGTTCAACTCACCCCGAGTGGTTCCAGGTTCTGTGCCGGCTGCAAGGGGTCAATGAAAAATAAGTACGTGTTCTCAAGGAGCCCAATCCCTGGTGTTCAGATAACGGAGGAATGTCAATAAAAACAGAAGCTTGGCAGGCCTCGGGCATGGCCCTTGACCTCCAACATACCTCCCTTAGATGAAAAAGGGTTGGTTCCTTTTCACATCCATACGGATCACAGTGGGGCAATGCAGGGACCTAACTAACGCATGGGACAGAGTACAGCATGCCCCAGAGACCATAGAAAGCAGCAAATAAACAAATAAGTAACAAATAAATAGAGACACACTTGCAGCAAGGAAAACACGGAGGCTCTGAAACTTCATTAGGCACCTGTCATGTGTGTCTGCCTGCCTCTCCTGAGAAGTTAAGAGGGGAAAACTGTTCCCCTCTCTAGTGCAGCAACATTCCACAGTTTGTTCACAGAGGTCACAGCAAGACAGACAGACAGGACTAGAGAAACAGAAGAGATCAAAAGGCAGGCCTCTTGCTTTGGCAGGGAGCCAACAAAGTGCCTGCCCCTTCCTGGGCTAGGGATGCAGCCAGTCAGGGCCTCTGTGGTGGCTTCCCTTCACTGGAGGCCCACGGTGCCTGAGGGAGTTAGGGAAGAGAGGGTGTGAACTTCACCTTCCTGGGCCTGACAGTGGGCCTCCCAGACAGTGCTGAGCACAGGCTGTGCCACTCGTACAGACAGATGTGGGTAGGTCGTCCGGCACTGGCTAGCACGGAGGAGCAAGCCTGGCAGGCTTATGTAACAAAGGGTTTGTCACCACTTCCTGTGATCGCCAGCATTCCAGCACAATGAGACACCCTCAGCCCTGGCTTTGAAGTTCAGCAACTCATTCAGATGGCCCAGTGCAAACTTCAGCTGGTCGCTGCCTAACTTCCTTAACCTTCCCATTCCACTCACAGGGAGCTTTGAGAAAGCACTGCTGTGGACACTGTTGCTTTGTCTTGTGTAAATTCACTTTTAAATTTGCTTTGGTGATGAAATAATCTGCCTTTGTTTTTGAAATTGTAAAATAACCCAACCTTCCTGGGACAACCACAGTGAAGAGTCTGGGTCTGTTCCCTCCCAGCCCTTTTTCTGCAAGCCTGTGTGAGAGTCGGGGAGGAGCAGGGACTACAAGCACAGGCTTTTCCTAGCTTAGGCATTCTGTCCACAGTCTCTGTCTCTCTGTCTCTCTCTCTCCACACAGCCCCACAGCAGTCACTGAACTGTCTGTTGGCTGCTCCTTTTTACTACGGGCTTGTGCCTCACATTAGCCATTTCCCGTGGTGGGATGCATGGGGAATTACCAGTGCTTTGTTTTTTTCCAATGCTTTAAAGTGACCTGTAACTAAATTCCTCAGATTCTTACAGCACCTCCCAACTGTGTCACCATGTTCTTCCCTCACTGTTTCTGGTCACTCTTTCTGACCCAAAGCAAGCCAACGACTAACATTATTTGTTTGTTTCCGGCAAGGTCTTGCCTAGAACTCCATGCCGTTGTGCGTCACCATACCACGCCCTGCTGGAGAGCGAAGCCAGGGCTTTATACCATGTGTATGTGTTGTTCAGATGTGTGCAGGAACGTGGGTGGAAGCCAAAGGTCAATTCCTGGTGTCTTCCTTCTTTTGCTGCCTACCTTGTTTTCAAGACAGGAACTTGTCAAGTAAACTAGGCTGGCCGGCCGGAGAGCCCCAGGGGTGTGCCCATCTCTGCCTCCCTAGTGCCGGGACTGCAAGCACATACCACCACACCACACAAGTTCTGGGGACCAAAATCAGCACCCTCCTGCAGGAGCGTTTTAAAATCAAGTACATGACACTCGACAATCCACAACACAGACTGCTACGATATAATCTGTAAATTTTTAGGATTTTGAGTCTACCCACATACACCAGGTCAATGTTTGAACATCTCTGGATGGAGGCTGGTAAATGCCATTAGTCCTTACAGAACAGTGGTCTTTTATTACACAGGTAATTGTCACTCAACAGTTACAGAGGCAAACTAAATATGGCAATCTTACGGGGGGGGGGGTGTCCAACTTCTAGACTGACCTCCAGGTTACTTGTCATGCCCCAGTCACACAAGCCTTTGAAATTCAAATTCCTCCTAGGAAGGTAGGCCTCCACCAGGGGAGCTCTGGTTCCTATTTGAATTTTTTAAAAGAAAAGTCTGGGGAAGACACAAGAATGTATGAATCTGGTGTTCTCTTTCACTGTCTTTTCACCACAAAGTATAAAATAACTCAAAAAAGGAGAGACACCATACCCACCGAAATTTACCTTCGAGGTACAAAAACTAAAACCAAGGGAAGCTCAAGTTGCTAAACTTTAAAGCAATCCGGGAGACGGGAGGCGATGCAGAGGACAGCACCCAGAAAGCGAAAAGGTTCCTTCTGTCCATGGACAACAAACTGACCACCAATCTACTTCATCAGCAGCCCACGGAGAGCTGACACGGTCAGCAGTTTCTGCTGCCAACCAGAGGCGTCATGGCTAAAAGCTTTCAGCGATGCCTCCAAACAGAAAGCCTGCCTGAACCGAAGGTTCCTGTCTCAGAATCAGACCCACAGCCACCTTTCCTGCACAGGGACCCTGCCTGCCGTGAGGTAAGGGCACCGTGACAAGACTCAGTCACACTCCCAGTGTTCACTGTCTGCACTTGAACAATCTCCAGGCCCAAGTTCTGGCAACGTGATCCAAGCCATCCCAGCATTCTCAGCTGTCCTGCAGGTGACTGGCAAGTGATGACACTCACTGCCACCATCCTGTCACTGCACAATCACACCACAGATGGGTTACAAATAGATCCAGGCCCCTCTGGAAGCCTACTGTGAGGTAGTGTAATTCCTCGATCTGTGAAGTCTTCCTTCTGGCTCCCTGGCTGGACAGAGTGGCCAGTTGTAGAACTACGAAGGCAAAAAGAACAGGCTGGGGACTCCTCAGGATCCCCCGACCAGCAAGCATCTCCCAGGCTGCTGCTTTGCTCTGGTAACCCAAAGTGCTCTGAGCCTTACTGTTTTTCAAAGATCTTGTCCCTTGGGGGATGGGGAGGGAGACATAGGCCACAGGTCAGTATGAGCTCAGAATCCCATGTTCCCTGTTTAGAGGGCATTAAGGGACACCTGCTTCACTGTGGCTGCTTCCTAGCAGACACCATTGGTCCTGACACCTGGGAATGCCTCCAACTCCATGTGATGTCAGATGAGACAGCAGAGCCTCAATCCAAGCCTCGGTGGCTAGCTCTGTCCACCTTCCGAACACACATGGCCATCCCCACCAGCTCCTGAGCCCCATGCTGCTCCACCCTTCCTTGCTTCAGAGAAGCAAGGCCTTTACTTGCCCTGGGTTCTTTCGGAGGTGAACAGTTAAATCTGCTGGGCTTCTTCTGCCTGCTGCTTACCACCAGCAGTATCAAGGTGTGATACACTCCCCCCTCTACCCAGACCTTGGGTCCCTGAGAGAACGTGGACAGCTGTACCTGAAGCTAAAGAAACTTACAGACACCCACAGGGGGCATCTGAGCTATCAACAACAGCGATCTTGAAAAACCTATACCTTGACAAGTGCTTGGTCAATTTCCCTCCATTGACCTGTGTTGTTCTGAGAGCTGCCTGAATGGCCAGCCATGTGCTTCCCGGCTTAAGGGTGCATATTTGGGTCAGATCCTTGCTGCCCCTGCCTACAGACATAGCTTATGGGCTTAGCTGAGGCCCCCACCTCTGGGCGGACTCAACTGAGGCCTCCCCACTTTAGGTGTCTGTCCCCTTAGGCTGCACAGGTTTTCTGAGAGCACAGATCTGACCCCGTCACTTCTTTGCTCCAGTGTCTTACTTTTGTCTCCCACAACATAAGGACTAAAAGTGCCCTGGTGGCCTCACAGCTCTGAGACCAGATGATACAGCGCTTTCCTCTCAACACCCCTGTATCTGTGCAGACAGGAGGTTAAGGGCAGACACAGGACGAGGCTGGACTCAAGGCCCCGTCCACCTCTGCCTATCACTGGCTGCATCATCTGTATGCTTCAGTTTCTTCCTCAAAGGGGGATGGGGAGGGGCCTCCTAAGGAATGTGTGGGGCCCTGTGAGGCGCGCACACACACAGTTCTAGAACTCAGGTAGGTCCCAGGGAAAGTGTCTCCTTCTGCTCTTCCCTGACAGAGTAGGAAAAGGACATGCAAAAGCCCAAATGCCGAGCCTTGAGTCTAAAGCTGGGCTAAGGGCCTGGGGAAAGGCATTGTCAAAGTCATGCAAAAGTCATCGGGCCCTTCCCACAGCTCTGTGCTCTGCAAGACAGCAATGGCTTTCTTTAACCTGTATGGTGATTGACACACTTCCCTGAACAGCATCTCATCTGCCATCTGTAAAGTGAGACCCTCATATGGGTGTCCCTGTCAAAGACCCACTGCGAAGCTCACACACGCAAGTCACCTGTGGTGAGGGGTCAGAAAACCATCCTCATCAACCCCACCTGACAGACAGGACACTCTCAGCCCCGGGAAAGATAAACTAATTACTTACACAGCTTCCAAGCCCAGGGACATCATTAAGATTACGCCTTCTGTTCCCAGTACCAATGCTGGTTTCTTGCCACAACTAGTGAACTGCCACTAGGGTCCTACACTGTTTGGATCAACAGTGTTGAACCCCAAGGTATGGTCTTGCTGACTAGCCCCAAAGACAAGGAGAGAGAATGTCCAGCCCCTAACACCATGTCACTCAGCCAGGCAGCCTCTGCCTCCCATGTTGTCCACTAAGTGCTGAAGCCTCGTGGTTCCTCTGGATTCTAGTCCTGCCTGCTGCCCCCTTCTACCTTTGAGTCCTCTCCAAACCTAACTTCTTAGCACTTACCTTGGCCCGCCTACTCTGAACTTGCTGTGGCCAGTTCCCTCTTTATAGCAAGCACCTGAGTTTGAACTTCGTCAAAGCCCTCCATTGTGATCTCAAAGGGTCCCTGTCCTTAGCTCTTGGTGCCTGGCTGGGAACCTGGCCCCGTAAGACAGTGTTAGAGCTTGCTTTGAGGAGAGACCGTCACACATCCACAGGTGGTGCAGAAGAACCAAGGTCAGACTGCTTGACCTCAGGAGTTTTACCAAGATGTACAAAACAACAGGAAGATCACCGACTGCAGCAGAAGTGAGCAGGCAGAAGACGGAGGTATTTCAGACAGCTAAAGCGCATATACACCAGTAAATCCAAGAAACCGCAAACTAAACCAAAATCCCAGTTCTCGACAAGAGCAAACAGGTCTGAAAACAAAAGTGCCTTTCTAGGGCACACTCTGAAAGCAGGTATCAAACACTTTACCATCGTACCCAACAACTCTCCTTCTCCAGGAACTTCTGCTGAGAACTTAGTTACGAAGGTATTCGTTCCTCAGAATCCTGCTAAGCTGGTGAAGTAAGCAAGAGAGATGCAAACAACACGATGCGAGCATTAACCCCTGCTGTTGCATGTTTGAGACAATGTAGTAGCCGCCATTCTGTGTCTCTGGGCAGAAAGAAACAATTTATGTGGGAAAAATAGATGTGCACACTGAAGACGTTGAGACATAAGAACACTAATAGGGGGCTGGAGAGATGGCTCAGTGGTTAAGAGCACTGACTGCTCTTCCAGAGGTCCTGAGTTCAAATCCCAGCAACCACATGGTGGCTCACAACCATCTGTAATGAGATCTGATGTTTTCTTCTGGTGTGTCTGAAGACAGAGGCAGTGTGTTCATACATAAAATAAATGAGAAGTAGCCATTTGGAAGCTAGTCTAATGACTTCTTTAAAAACAAAACAAAACATTAACAGGTTAATAATGGTGATTTTCTCTGAATTACTTTGTTGGAGTCCAGGTCTGTGTTACTTTTCTTTGTATCTTCTGTATCTAACTCCAATCCTGTTGTAACAGGTAAAGTTACCACTGAGACTGATACATAATACACTTCTTAATTCCTGCCTCTTTCTGAGAACTGGCTCGGGGCACACAATAGAAGGCAGGTAGGGGCTGCACCATCCCTTGAATGCCATGCATTCCCTAAATCACATGCTGTGGCTTAGAGTGTACCAGAAGGATTGTGGGGCTGTCTGGCTTTCTGAGAGCGCAAGACACTGAGAAGGTGAAGTTTCATCTGTAGGAATGTTCTGGTCATTTTTATGTTTGGGTTTGATCCCCATTACTTCAAAAAGATTGCTCTGACTGACTCGGAGAACAGAGTAGAAGGAATGGACTGGAAGCCATTGGAACTTGGGTGCCCACAGACAGCTGATGAGAAGACATCCAGCCTGGATGTTCTCAAGTAGGGACCAAGGCAAGAAAGAAAGGCCAACATGTGGTAGGTTTTGGCCTAAGAAGTAGGAAAGATGAGTGGTCACTGGCTTCTATAGAGAAGCTCTGCTAGGGTTCGTAAAGACACAGGAGACAGGGATGACCTGTCTGGGACTGCAAAAGAAACCAAGAATACTGGAACAAAAAGACTGCCAGATGAGGGATGGGTACAAAGACAGAGTAAGATGGCCTAGACAGAAGGGACCCATGCCCAGCCATGGGGCTGCAAGGTGAGCTTATAGCAAAATTCTAAAAGACCGCTCACTCAGTTCTCCACTAAGACAGATGTCAACACTGACGCAATCTTCTCTAAAACCTGCGTCCGTCCATGCAACAGCTCTGTTCAGAACGTCCTGCTGGCTTCCTGCTTCAAGTCCTAGTGAAAGATCTCTCCTACACCCACAAGGCTCAACTTCTCTGCCTGCTCCACACCCCTCAGCGCCCTCCTGCCCTGCCCAAACATGTGGCCCTCTACACTGTCCCTTGAGCAACCCTGCCAGCTCTTGCCTCCCCCCTCCTGCCTGGCCCTTCTCTGTGCTATTCTTTGAGAGATACAGCTCACACCTCCTGGCCCTGTAGTTAAGTCCCTCGGATGAGTCTCTTTAAAAGGGCATCCAATCCAAACACAGCCACTTTAGGGTCCCTATCCTACATACCCCCAGGGGGAGTGAGGCATCCATGCTTGGTGCATGGCTCTGTTCCCACCATCTACACAGAGCAGTACCCAGCATGTAGCACCTCTAAGCAAGAGATGCTGAATGAATAAAAGAGGACACATCGACGAGGCCATCATCATTCCAGTTGGAGACTTTGGGCTCAGCCAGCAAAGGTAGCTCAGAGGACTTTCCACCTTCCAACACACACACACACGCACGCACGCACGCACACACACGCACGCACACACACCGTCATAGCTACCTCTTCCTTCTAAGCCTGGGGAAGCCACTATGTGAGCATTAGTTACTGTAAGCACCTCCCCGGGGTCATGAATAACCCATCATCTCCGAGACCCACTCCCTAAGCTTCTCCTTTCCATCACGATGAGAAATCCAGAGCTCCCCTTGGAGAGAAGAGAAAGGAACTGAATGACCAAGAGGAAAAGTCAGTCCTTCCTGGCTCGGCATTGAGAAAGTTCACGCTTCTCAGGAAGTCAGCACCTCTGACTCTGAAAGTGAAACAGTAACAGAAATATTACTGGAAAATACCAAACAGGAAGCCAGGGAAAATTCCATTGTGGACACGAAGGCCCTCCGTCCATGTGCCTCAATCATCTCGGCAAAGTGTTTCAGAATCAAAACATAGGAAGAAACGGAGCTCAATCAGGCTGTCACCCTTCCTGCCGACTCAGGCTCTGGCCAAGCTGCCTCCACACCCTGACTCAGAGGGCACCGGACTCAGAGAGGCAGGGCAGGGCAAGGCAAGACAGGAACTCCAGCACCTTCCAGCACCCCAAAGCAGATCTGAGAGGCCAGGGAGTTACAGGTATCAAAGCTGACTGTGGAATAATAACAAGAATGTAGAACCAGTCCTTGTGGGGGTCTGGGGAGATGGCAAAGGGCAAAACTGCGACGCAGAGGTGCGATGCAATGTGAGGCAAAGTTTCAAATCTCATCTCTGACTTGAAGGAGGTAAGGTGAGAATGAAAGAAATGTATACATCAAAGGAGGGCGGTGAGGAGTAACAACTCCAGCACATAGCACAGGAGTCCGCTCAGAATACATATAATACTCCAACTAGCTAGCATGGGCGTGCAAACTCCATTAACTATAGTAACCACTCTCTGCCCAAGCATCTCCTCCTCAGAGGAGCTGTCCTGGCTTCCCTCAGCTGAAGGGTATTTTCTGCCTCCTCTCTCTGCTTCAGGAACCACAGTGCTGCCCAGAGCCGTCTCTTGGCTCACTCAAAACCTGTTTACATATCTATTCTGTCATGTAGATAAGAGCTGTGTTCCAACCTTGGCTCCTGTGTCCCCAACTAGAAGTTCCTTATGTGCAGGCACTGGCTAGTCCCCGCACCATCCTTGAATCTCCCAGCTTTGGACAATGGTCTGCATGTAAAATTTCCTCACACAATACAGGAGTTGAGAAGCTATCAAAGCGGCCCCAACCAACAGGTGCCATCAACCAGCCTAGTTTTCAGCTGTAAAGCCATTAAGTCTCAGGCTTGGGAGTGGGATGGGTGCGGGGGTGGGAGGGTGTGCACTTGAGCACATACACACCTGAAAAAGTTGGTTTTTTTCCAAGGATCAAAATCAGGTTGCTGAGCCATCTCCCGGTAGTCCCCAAGTCTAGATTTATGTTGTTTTGTTTTGGTTGGTTTAGTTTGGTTGGTTGGTTTTTTAATGGCCAAAGCTGACCTTTGCTTCAATGGTTCTGCAACACAACTTAAGCTCAGCAGGGGAGGGTTTGGCTGCAAGACCAGAGGAAGCCACACCTGCTTCAGATTTGCCTTTTAAAGCCAAGGTACAGCCCAGCAACACTTTAGGAGCAGGGAGAGGATGGGGATCAAGTCCTGAGGTTAAATCCTAAGGCCAAGTCCAAGGTTTAGTCCTGCTCCCTAGAGGGTCTAATCAGAGGAGGCAGTCACCCGATCTCCTTTTAGGAAACCTATGTTCTTTCTGGATATGGGCAGAGGTACCACTAGCTTTCATCTTAAAGCAGAGCACACACAGCCCAGCCGATCCCTTGGGGGAGGGAAGGTCTGGTGTTAGAATGAGAAGACATGACAGTTACAAGACACACATTCTTGTGCAGCTGTCCTGTGGGATGAGCCTCTTCTGTGTGCAGAATTTCTCTATAACTCAAGGGCAGCATTAACATCTCCTTCATGGAACTTGGCAGCAGACAGGAGAGGGTCCAGCTGTGGGTCAAAACAAGGAAGGAGCTAAGGGGAGCATTTGGTGGAGAGGGAGGGGAAACACGACAGCCCTAGTTGTCAACAGCAGGGCCTTCTCATGGAGCAGCTAGTGGAAAGAAAGCGCATGGGTGGCGGACTCAGAATGCACAGTGTGCGCCTTGTCGTCATCCTTAAAAGCTCTGACATTAGGTTCATCACTAATGTCTCTAAACCTCAGTGTCTTTATCAGTAAGATGGGCTGACGGTCCCCACAGCAGATGAATAGCCCTGAATGCCAGGAACGTCTTGCCTACATCCCTGCCCCTTGCCCAATTCCGCCTTTCTTCCCGAATCTCGGCCTTGTGTTGTGACTTGCTGGGTCAACAGCATTCAAAGGAACAATGTCCTAGATTCAAACCTCAAGAATGCTCAAGGGCTCCTGCCTTTTCTTGGAACCCTGCCCTGCCATATAGGAGCACGTGCTGAAGAATGGGGGGCAATACAGAAACACAGCTGAACAGCACAGCTCAAGACCACCCTGGCCAGAGTGAGCTCCATCAAAACCGGAAATGACACTGGGTGTTTGGTGCCTGGGTAGAAAACTATAGCCCACAGGCAGGCCAGCCGCCCGGCTTTGAAAATAAAGTTTTATCAGAATACAAGTATTCCTACTAAGACTGCCTTTAGATAAAATGGCAGAGCTAACCCGCTGTGATGGAGACCATCTCAAACCAGAAAAACATTTACTGCCTGGCTCTGGCCCTTTAAAAGAAAAAAGAGTTGGCTGACCTCTAAGGCTGGAGTGACATGAGACCGAGCAACAGCTGATACAGTATCTGGACCTAGAACCTAGAACGGCTGTGAGGACTTTGTGACCAAGGAAGTGCTACAATGAAGCCTCCTGGGGAATTAACACTGAGAGCAGTATTGACGCATTTCTCTCACTCAAGGGTTGGGACATGGATGGGGAACCTGTCTTCCGCCATCAACTCTGGTCCTAACCTTTTCCAAAAAAGGACATTTTAAGGACTGGAGAAGATGGCTATTAATCAAATAGAAATGGCTGACACTTCGACCCAGGCTTCCATTGATCCGGACTAGTGATTTTATGTGAAAAAGATCAAATGACAGGTCAGCTCCCCTGCATCAAGCTTGCATCCCATTCTGACGAAGGTAAGGCCCTTGCACCTGCCTGTTGGGCCCAGCACTCAGCATGGGAGCCTTGCTCCTCAGTTCCCCGTGCAAGCAGTCAGGCCTTCCCTCACCAGTCAGCTCAAGTGGCTCCCTCCTTCAACTGCCAGTTTTCAGGCTGGTCCAGCCTTCTGGATGCACGTCAGCCCTTCCTTAGGTTCTGATACTGCCTCAGGCTTGTTCATTTATTGATACCCAAGGGACGTTGTTTCCAGAACTTTTCTGGAATACCACAAACCAAGGGTGATTATGTCTCCTATATAAAATAACACAGTAGACCAGGCACCGTGGCATACATCTTTAACCCAGACCTTAGACGACAAAGACAGGAGGATCTCTGTGGGTTCAAGGCTGGCCTGGTCTACACAGTCAATCCCTGTCTCAAACTAGAATAAAAAGGGGAAAGGCACAAGGTTTTGCCTTTCACATACTTTAAATACTGTCTGGCTGACTTATAAGACCTAATACAAAGTAAAATACTACACAGTTACTCAATTGTTTCTGGCTTAGGAAATAATAAGAAAACACAAAACTCTGTATGGGTCAGTAATTTTGTTTCAATTTGGAGGCAAAGTTCTGGGGATTGCATTCAAGGCCTGGCAATTGTGTGTGCAAAACTTTCCTGTAAGATTGAAGCATTCTATCCTTCAGGACTCCTTATTTGAACTTGCTTCAGGAAGTCCCTGAAACAGACCAAACTCATTAGGCCCCTCCTCACCAGAGTAAGCTAAGAACCCCACCCCAGAAGTAAGCTAGCTCTAGCTGCAAAGGTTTTCGGAGAAGAAAAGCTACAAAGACTTGAGTTTTGAGTGTTGTGTATACCCGGGAAAGGTTTTGTCACACAATATTAGAGTATACTAGACAAATAAATACTCTATCACTAAGCAACAATTCAGCCCTCTCTTTTTTCTTTTTTTCCTTTTTTGTGTTTGGCCTGCATGCTAACTATGCACTATGTATGTGCCTGGACCCCACAGAGGCCAAAAGAGGGCACTGAACCCCTTGAAAGTGGAGTTGCAGATGTTTGTGAGCTGTGTGAGCTCTATGTGGGTGCAGAGAATTGAACCCAGGTCCTCTGGAGAGCAGAGTACCCTAAACCACTGAGCCACATCTCCAGACCCAGTCTTTTTACATTTGACTTTGAGACAAGGTCTAAGTGGCCTGGACTGGCCTTGAACACATTAGCCCAAGTAGGCTTTAATTTATAATTCTTCTGACTCAGCTTCCAGAGTAGCTGGGAAAACAGACCTGGCTTTCTCTGCCCCCATTTAAGTGGCAGGTGGTTATGGTTAAGACCACAGACAGCAGCAGAAACAGGGTATATAACCTGCTGTACCCTCCGTGGTCACACACTTACTTTCCTCTGAATTCCCTGTGCCTAGCAAAGAACTCAGAAACTGCTAGGTGCTTTGTCGTGGTGGGTTTGTGTGAGTCTGTGTGTGTGTGTGTTGTTAAAAATTATTATTTATTCACTCGGATTGGAAAATGTATTATTTAACACAACTCTGTAGATGCTGATAATATACCAAGTGTTGGTACACGTTAGCATGTATTTAAAACCTGGGAAAACTGACGTCATGATGCATTCTTGACTTTCTCAGGTGTACTGGAAACACCACTTAATTATGACAAAAGAAACAAGACCAGCAGAAAACATAACTGGATGAGACCGGTTTGGCTGCCAAGGAGGGGTCAACTTTTTTCCCCCCAAACAGCATGTCTGAAGAAATATTAGCTCTACCTACAGAACCTACCTCTCCCAGGACTCAGGGGTTCCCCACCTCTCACCTGAAGTATATTACAATGGCCCTCTAACTGGGCCATTGCCCCCAGACTCCTAATTAAGGCTCTAAGTATCACCTTCCCTGGGTCAAAGTCTACATGGACTCCTCTGTTTAAAAACTCACTTGGAAGACCCAAACTGAAGCCCCCACCCCACCTCTGCTATACACTGTTGCCTCTCCTTTCCCAAGCAAGACCCACTGCATATGAGCTCTGGCTTCCAAGGACACATCCCACAGTGAGGTTTTACCATGTGAGCACAAGTACACACAGAAGCCCCCTTACAGCCTGAAGTCATCCCATCCTATTTAAATCCCACTTTGGCCTCTAGGTTCACCTTAAACCCCCACTTCCTAGGAAAAAACCTCCCCAAGTCCTCAGGACAAAAATCACTGTGTGGAGGTTGGGTGGGAAGGGGGGGTTAGGAACGAAAACTCACATCCACTTCCTGCAGAATCTCAGACCAAAGATTACTGCACCCTTAACCTCCGCCTCCTCCCCCACTCCACTCACTCACGCCTCATCTCTGAGCACAGAGATGGTTACTAAGTTATGCTAGGAGGAATCTGGAACAGTGAAAAGACTCTTTTTCCAAGAACAACTGTAAAGGAAAACACCCCATTGGAGATGTTGCGGTGGTGGAGTGGGACGTGGCCAGGTGACATGCCCCAGGACTCTCACCTGGGAGAACAGGTGGACAACTTAAGTATGCAAGAGAGGAAAGGGTTCAAGTGTACAGGGGCAGAAACGGGACCCCAAAGCTGAGTCATGGTATGAACAGCTCTGGAAGATGACTGCACTAGCCAGCAGCCACACTGCATGCCACAGGAACTCTCTCTCAAGTCTGGGGTTAAAGCTAGACACTGGTGCTGGTCAATTCTCTGAGGGCTAGGCTGCCCCAGGGTAAGTGGGATTTTCCTGACGCTATTGGTGGGGACTGAAGACAGGTTCGGGATGTTCAGGGCTGGATCACAGTAGGTCTGGCTTCCCAAATGCTGTCTGCTAGAAATAATGTGAAAACCAGATTGCCATAGGACTGCCAGATGGGGAGGTACTGGCCACATACTGAGCTGGCAACGGGCACCTGCAGCCTGTATCCAAAGTGGTCCTGGCCAGAAGACCTGGGAATTAGGTGGAGAAGAGTGGGACCCAAGACCAGAAGGAGCAATCACCCAAAGAGTTGTCAAAAGGCTAATTCTCAAGGCTCCCACCAGAACTGTGGGGAGTCACACGTTTCAGGGAATGAATGCATTAGGGTTGGAACAGTAAGAATTTAAGAGCTAGGATGGAGAAGCGCTGTGAAGTATTGCCTTCTAACCATGGACGGCCATTGTACTCAGAAACTCACGGCAACTACGGTCATCTACACAAGATCCATACAAGATCAAGCCGGTCAATAATAATTCCAACATGAGTCCGAGGGGAACCATGAGGCTCCACCCCTCGCTCGGGAGCTCTTGAGGATGGGGTTGAGCTGGTAGTTTGGCCCATGCTATACAAGCAAACAGCATTAATTGGACACCAAAGGTGACTCTTACTTAAAAAAAAAAAAAAAAAAAAAAAGATTAAGGTCAGAGCAGCAAGTGTTTGGGGGTGGGGCAGAGAGGGAGTGGAGAGCTAAGAGTGGACTGATCAAGATACATTGCATATATGTATGAAACTGTCCAAAAAAAAAAAAAGTCAATTAAAAGCAAATGTGCAGGGGTTTTTTGTTTTTTAAAGAAGTTGCAGAGGAGGGCTGAGGATGGAGCTCCCTTTGTAGAATTGCTTGCTTAGCATGTACAAAGCACTGGGTTCAATCTCCAGAAATGCATGAAACTAGACGTGGTCCATACTTGTAGTCCCCACAGTTGAGAGGTGGCAACACGTGCCTTTAGTCCCAGCTCTCAGGAAGCAGAGGCTAGCCTGGTCTATAAAGTGAGTTCCAGGATAGCCAGGGCTACACAGAGAAACCCTGTCTCTAAAAACCAGAGAGAGAGAGAGAGAGAGAGAGAGAGATCCAGATAGACAGTGCCCCCCCCCCCCCCGCACAAACTCAAGCCCATCCTTGGCTACCTAGAGACTTTAAGGTCAGCTTTGTTTTCAGTCTTATCTCAGAAAATAAAGTGCTGTCTCCACCAGCCTTCCAGGACACTTCGTGTCCCTCTCCCCTACTGCCTCCCTTCCTCATGACAGAAGGAACATCTGGTAACTTCCTCCCTTGTCTCCCGGGAGAGACAACTTTTAAAAGATCAAAGCTTCAACATGAGAAAGGAAAACCAGCCCAGAGAGAATGTTTCTTTAAAACTGTATCCCCTACCACCAGTCAACTCAATTTACACATCCTTGGCCCAGGCCCTGCAACCCTTCTAGAGTCCAGTCCAACTCTTAACATCTCAGTTCCAACCCCCAAAGCTTTATACCTGCAGGTCTCTCAAGCACCTTTCTCCAGCCTGAACACTACTGGCTCCAGCTCAACAATGGAGACCCCATTTAACACCAGGCCCCATCACAGGATGGCCTCTGTCACAGCACTCAACAGACATGCCCTGCACAGGATTCCCCTTCCAGCACCTGCTGGAGGAGCGCAAAGACCCATGGGAAATATGGTGTCAATGAAGCCAACTCTTGGGCACACTTGACATCCCAGCTACAAAATATGTTAACTAAGCACCTGTAAGTCTTAACTAACTGGGAAAAAAATGTTTACAACCATCTTGAAAGCAGCACAAAGACTTCAGAGAGAGCAGGCTGAACCACAAGCAGTAAACAAAGAAAGTCTGCCCCCTGAGGGGCAGTGGTCTTGGGCAACAACAGGATGCTGAGTCAAGTGAGGTGGGCTGTAAACCTCTCTGGAAAGCTCTTTCCTCACTCTTGCAGGTAAAAGCTGCAGGCTCTCCCAGTGAGCACACCAAACTCAGCCTGAGCCACATACAAAGCTGCAGGAGGCTCGCCTTCCGGAAACCATCAAATGGGAGCCCAACAGCAGCACTCATCAGGGACCTCTCTCTCCTATGGCCCCTATGGTGACTGTGTGAGTCACCAGGGCTTCCAGCTCACTGTTATCAGTATGCCATCTTGGGTACTTGGGAAGCTCGCAGAGTATGAGCTTCCAAGGTGTGAGCCCACACCGTTCCAGGGGACACACTAAGCTCCTTCAGGCTGTGCACACCTCCATCCTGGGTGGGCGATGTAGGATGACCCCAGGGAGAAGACCAGTCAGAAGACTTTCTCTGGAAGGCATCCTCATCACCTCTCTCTCCCCCCACCTCTCCCATAAAATAAAAAGAGCCCTTGCCAAGCACCCGCTGACAGGCAGAAAATGTCTCCCTGCTAGGATATCCAATCTCTATCAGTCCAGGCAAAAGTTTGAGCTCCCAAGGAGGGTGTTGGGGGAGAACATAGGCAGAGCACGGGGGGCCTGACAGCCAGGCAACCCTGCCCTAAAGCTCTCTCTCTCACTCACACACTGGGCCTCAGATTTAATCAAAACACTGCCTCCAAAAGAAATAGGCAGAACAAGTATTTTATGGGGGAAGGGAGGCCAACTCCGGAGTGTGAAGGGAAGGAAGAGTAGAGGGGCCTGGCTGTAATTAACTCCCTTGTTATGAAGCAGGGAACAAGATGGTCTGATAGATTGAGCAGGGGACTGTCACAAGGCTCCTCCTCTCCCGAGACAGTACTACAGGGATGGAATCAGGAAAGAAGTCTCTTAAGCAGACCGCCTGCGGAGCTGGGAGAGAGGGTAAATAGTCAGATGGCTAAGTTCTCTGGGAAGATGAACCTTTACACCGGAAAAGCCTGCGTGGGGGTTCCCAATACAAAAGGCCGCTTGGCTTCGGAAACCTGGCACGCAGAGTGGGACGTTTAGAAGCATTTACATACACACGTTCAGGGACTTCCAGTAAGGAAAACTATAACCCAGAGATTACCTTTCCGACTCTGGACTTCAATTCCCATCTGCATGTGGGAGGGGGGGACCATTACTGGAACCCCGGGGTAAACAAAAGTAAATGCTCTTTTAGGCCAGCCGCTGCTGACTTTACTAGGGGAGCTGGAAAGGCTGGCTGGGTCTGTCTTCTGGGTAAAATTAGGCCGGGTGCTCTCGCTCTGGCTCTGGGATCCGTAAGGGTGCGTTTGGGGAGCAGAAACCAAAGAGACGGAGTCTGATTAACCATCTGGCAGAATGAGCGCTGTAGCCTAGACCCCAGGATGCCAGAGCAAAGTTGATGGAAGGGATGGGAAACGTGGCGGTGCCTCAGTTTCCCATGCGCACCAGTAGCTTTGGATCTTACCTTGTCTTTCTGACCAGCTCCGGTCTCCTCGGCGGCGCACTTGTTGAGCAATTTTTTGCCTCCGCAGGTCGTCGGGCTCCAGGTGCGGCCGCCAGAGCACACGCCTCCCGGAGGGTCCCCCGCAGCGCCCGCGCTCTCCACTTTGATGAGTCGGTGCTTAGGGGAGATGTAGCGCACCTCCGCCGGCGTGGCCGGCCGCCGTTCGCTGCTGCTCCGGTAGAGGTGCGGGGAGCCGGAGGATGAGGACGAGGACGCGGCGGCGCCCGCTCCCGCCGCCGCGCAGCAGCAGCCCGCAGCGCCTGCCGCCGCCGTGAAGGCGCGCTGGCCCCCGCCGGGGTCCCCGCCGCCGCCGCAGTAGTCCAGGCGGCACATGGCGCGCAGTTTGCGCAGCGACGAGCCCGGCCCGTTGTACGGGTCCTCGAAGTCGCGCTCCTTCTGCGCGCGGTAGGCGCGGATGAGGTCACTCGTGCTGCCGCTGTCGTCGGGCAAAGAGCCCGACGAGGCCGAGAAGCAGGCGGCGGCCGACCCACAGGACGCCGAGGACGCAGAGCAGGCCTGCGGCACGGCCTGCGGGGGCTGCTCGCGCCGCTCACCCCGGCGCCGCTGCTCGCGGTAGTCCGGCCTCGGCGGCTGCGGCGGACTCTTGGTCTTGCTGTTGCCTAAGCTGAAGTACTTGTTCAGCCACTTGGCCATGGCGAAGGGCCGCCTAGGGCCGCGGCGCGCGAGCCCGGTCCGCCGCCGCGGCCATTCGGGGGACAACGCTGCCGCCCAGTCCCGCAGCGCCCCTGCCCCGGTCGGGGGCGTGCGGGTCACCCGTCGCCAAGTTCAAGTTCTCGCAGCCGCCGCCTCCTGCCCGCCGCCACCCGGCTCCGGCCGCTGTTGCACAGCCCTCCGCCCCTGCTGCGCGCCGGCCGAGCTTCGGATCTCGCGCCCCTCACAGACGAGTCTCATAGGGCCCGGGGGCCGCCTAGAGTGGAAGGCCGGGCGCCCCCCTCCGTGCACACCCTCACCCAGCGCCCCCACCCTCGCGGAGCGCGCCCCTGCCCCGTGCGAGCCGCGGCTAGCTGCGGGCTTCTCGAGTGCACTGGGGCGAGCCCGGCCCCACCGCGGGTCAGAAAGCAAGAGAGCGAATGAGGGAGGCGGCCGGCGCCTGGCGGAGCCCGCGCGCCCCTGCCCGTCCCGGCGGCGCCTGGCGCTGCCGCTGCCTCTGCTGCCGCCTCCCGAGCCGCCGCGTGTGTGACACTCCGCCGCCAGAACCCGCCCTGCGCCGCGGTCCTGCCCCTTCCCGCAGGCCCCACCCCTCCACCAATGCCCCGCCTCCTCCTAAACCCCGCCTCCCGCGTGCGGTCAGGAACCTCCCCCCTGCTGCACGAGCCACCTCCTGCGGCCGCCTGGGCGCCAGCCCCTGGGTCGTGCCCGAGGGCGTCCTCGTCCTGCTGCTTGGCAGGCCCGGCCTCCCTCCAGCTGAGACTGCGGCTCCTGGAGGCCCAAACAGTCAGCACAGTCCCTGGGGGCCCGCGCACTGTGCACTCTAGGAATGGATGCCCACCTTCGAGGTGATAGGCGGGCAGGACTAACACACGACCTCTAGTTGACCGAGAGGACTGTGCAGGGGAGATACCCTTATTGAGAGAGTGCCTCTTCTCTTTAAAGGGACAGAGACTCCGGTTCAGCTTATCCGGTGCCGCGTCTTCGAAAAACTCTTTATGCTAATGAGTGTATTAGCAATCCAGATGACGGATGCGGACGCGATAGGTGGCTGGGACCAGGCGGGGCACCAATCCCGGAGCAAGGCTAAGGGGAGGTCGGAATGTTTGCTTACCTTTTCACCTTGTAGGAAGTGGGGCTTTAACCCTGTTCACTGCCAACTTAGTGGAACCAGCTATGTAAACATTTAACGCTTAAGGTTACCGGAGCTGGCGAGGCTCTATTTAATCCAGAGACAGTTTTACAGATGGGGAAACTGAGGCCCCGAGGTAAATTACATGAATAGACTTGGATATCAGCCCTGTGATCTGGTGGCACTATAATGATGTACCTAAGACAATGTAGTTATTATTCCAAACGTGAGGAAACCCAGGCCAAAGAGGAGTGGCTTTCCTATGAGTCTGCTCTCAGGGGGGTAGTGTGAGCCTTGTCAAGACCAAAATATTGCCTGAAAATGAGGTTCTTGCCTTTTAGACCTAAGTTCTGTTTGGAACTTCTATTGGGCAACCCTCCCCCCTAACCACCCGCCACCGCCCGTTTTGAGTACCTCCGTTTTGAGTACCTGGGAGCTGAACCATTCCTTTAGAATGCTGATTTTCGTAAAAAAGAGCACTGTGACCGTAATTTCACCTGTCACCTGTACATTATATATGAGTTTGGCACACTGGTTTTCCTGTGTCCTATAGGAGCAGTAACCTATTGAAATAGACAGTAAGTCCAGGAATCTGCTAGAGCTGGAGGTCAGGCTCTCATCCTGAGATTTCGAGACCTGGTGAGCCACAATGTACTTCTTCCAAGCTCTCCCTGGGGCCTACCAGGCTCAGGTCCCAGCAAGACTACACTGGAGAAAAACAGACCCAGGACTCTGAAGGCTCTGCTCTACCTACTCAGCCACGCACAGTCAGACTCCTTGCCTCTCGTGTTCCCTAAGGCCCCTTGAATGTTCCAAACCCCACTGTTAACCCACACCCCAACAATCTCAGATAACAACATCACCACTTACTTCTACCCGAGACCTATTCATTTAGCATCCCTAGGAAACAGTCTTAAACTCTCTGCACACATGACAAAGCTGAACCTTTGGTGTCTGGAACACAGGGAGAGGGCCCAGAAGTCGATGCTAAGATGTTTATTTTGGGTATCCCTAGACTTAAATGTCTCAAATTACCCTTTAAATCCTCACTCTGCTGTACAAGCATTTAATCATCCTGCAGGGGAGGCCCCAATTAAGGAAAAGAAAAAACCTGAAAGGCCAGGACATCCTTGTTTCAAGCCCCACCTCCAACCCGCCCCCTCCCCTCAGATTCTAGGCTCAGGAAGGAAAGGAGGCCAGATCCTGGCAGTCAGCCAGGCCACCTGGGCCAAGAACGCCGTCCCCAGGATCTGGAGGCCTGTTCCCCGTTCCCCACATGTGTGCTGCACGTGGAAACATTATCTCGCTTTTCTGAAGGTTTAGGAAGAGAAGTTGTGTTTCACAACTTACTTTTCACCTTCCGCTTTCAGCTGGCCACGGCGTCAAGAGTTGTCTCTCCTGTAATGCTTCTTCTGGGCTATAATTTGCAAGCCAGAATTATTGTAATGCTATAGTATTATGCCAAGAACTTCCAGAGTCCCTGGGTAACTGCCTGGCCCCTAAAACACTGCCTATAATTAACCCGGGTCAGTACCCCCGCAATCTGATCTTATTCCTGGCTTACAGATGGAGTGGCCGGCCTAACGTGGTATTTACTTGATACAAGCAAGAAGTCTATGGGCGTTTTCCTCTGGGAACGTATAGAGACACACCTTCAGAGATGGAGTCAGAAATGGTAGTTCTGAAGAGAAACAGAGAATCTCCAGGAAGATGGAAGGGAAGCATCATGTCCAGTGTTTTGGGGGAGCCAGAATCTTGTAAGAAAATCATTGGCACAGCAGGGAGATGGACACACTCTCTCTCAATTCAGTCACAGCTTCTTGGGTTTACAGAGGGGAAACCGAGTCAAGAGGAACAGCTGCAATTGATAACCATTTTCAACCTATGTAATGCTGTAAATAAAGCCTCCCGGGGTTGGGGATTTAGCTCAGTGGTTAGAGCGCTTGCCTAGGAAGCTCTTGGCCCTGGGTTCGGTCCCCAGCTCCGAAAAAAAGAACCAAAAAAAAAAAAAAGCCTCCCTTGCCCCCTCTCTTTGGTGTCAGAGATCCATAACAGGACTTCACACTTGGTGTACTACCGAGTTCTACTCCCCACCCCTGCTTTGACATTGTTGCTGTTCATGTCCCCCCTCCCTGCCCTGCCCCGGTTTTCATGGGGGCGGGGTGTGTAGATAGCAATGTTTCGGGTTCTGCCCTGTCTCAGCTTCCCCTATTAGACAGACCAAGGGCAACAGGCCAAAGGTGGCAGCTGCTTTGTCTGTCCCTCCGTCTAGTACCAGGACAAAGAAAATGGCATTTGTAGAGAGGCTCCAAATGATGTCACTAACTCCAGGGGTTCATCTACTCCTTATATAAAACACCATCCAGTCCACTGGAAGTCACCCCTCCAATCTTCGTGTTTGTGGCAGGGTCTCGGTTACCTCAAGCTGGCCTCAGACTCATAAACTGAGTATGTTGGTGAGGCCAGCCTCAACTTCCTGTCCTCCTGCCTCCATCTCCCTGGCAGGGGGATAACAGGTGTGGACTATCACACCTGCCTTCTCTCTCTTTCTGGAGGGGAGCAGGGTCTTGCTATGTAGCCCTGGCTAATCTGGACTCCCTATAAGGATCAAGCTGGTTTTGAACTTGAAGCAGTCTCCCTGCTTTGGCCTCCCAAGTACTGGGTGTGCACCACCGTGCCTAGATAATGTATCAGATATTTCTGTCTATCTCCTGTCGGTATACCAGGCCTCAGAGGCACTGAGACAATTCAAATATCAGTTGTGTCTCTCCCTAGTAATTGATACAAGGCAAGACAAGGGCAGGGCAGGAGAATGGCTAAAGAAGACTGTGGTAGAAAGAACTTCTTTGAAAAGATACCTGGGATTACCGTGAAGAATGAGTGGCATTTCAACTTTTTTTTTCCTTTAAGACAGGGCATCATGTAGTTCAGGCTGGCCTCAAACTTGCTATCTTGAGGAGGAGTCTGAATTGTTCTCTCTGCCTCCATTTCTCAAGCACTAGCACTAAAGGGATGCTGCTGTAGGTGACTGCTGTCTGTAGGAATGGCTCTAGAGAACCCTCGCCCTTCCTTCACTTGGTCAGCGTGGAGCCTATTGTCTTTCCCTCTGTTTAGCTCATGTAGGCCTTCTACAATGGCTCTTGGCTGAAGAAGGCAGGAGGATTGAAAGCTCAAGGCAGTCCCTGGCAGCAAAGCGACCTTCGGGCCTATTTGACTACGTGAGACTTCATCTCAAACAAAACAAAAGGACACCCAAAACGAAACCAGAAAGGGGCAGGGGGATTTAGGCAGAGGTCTCAGCATTAGCAAGAGCAGACTCAGGACGTGGGGGAAGCCCCTGGAGCAAATAGTGGGTGGTGTAGTGTGAGTTTCTGAGGACTTATGAGGGCCGGGAAGTGGTGGGTAACAGGGCAAAGATGGGCTGCCCCTTAGAAAGAGCTCTGCTTCCAGACTAAGAAAAATGGAATTTCATCTTTAGGTAGCGTGTGTCATGGGGGTTGGGGGATTGCCACTTGTGATCTTTGCTAAAATAAGGAAATTCCTTAATTTTTTTCCTTCATTGCATGATGATTTCGGGAGCTGCATGCAGAATGATGCACTTTGTGGGGCGAGCCGTTGCACAAGCAGAGCAGTCTCTTAGCTGCTTCTCTTAGTCTGTTATTGCATTCGCCCATGCATTACTTTAAATATTTTAAAAAATGGCACCAGGATGACATCTAGTACGCAGTAAGTGCTTCGTCTCTCTGGTTGAATGAATAATGTTGCAGTAATGGAAGAAAGTTAGGTAATGAACTCTGCATGACTCCCAAATGGTTGGCTTGGGCCACTTGTTCAACTCTGACCAGCCCTTGCCTGGTGACAGGTAATCCTGTAGCAAAAACAAAGGAGTTATTTGAAGGGAATGTGTGGCTAAGGCACAAATGAATTAGTTTCTTTTCTATGGCTGGGCTAAAACACCATGACCCAGGTAACTTATAAAAGGAATGAATTATTTCCTCTTATGATTCCAGAGGGGTGAGTCCCTGAGAAGGTGAGGAGGTGAGGGAATCCTTGAGGAGGTGAGGAGATGAGTCCTTGAGGAGGTGAGGAAATGAGTCCTTGAAGAGGTGAGTCCTTGAGGAGGTGAGGAGATGAGTCCTTGAGGAGATGAGGAAATGAGTCCTTGAAGAGGTGAGTCCTTGAGGAGGTGAGGAGATGAGTCCTTGAGGAGGTGAGGAGGTGAGTCCTTGAGGAGGTAAGGAGGTGAGTCCTTGAAGAGGTGAGTCCTTGAGGAGGTAAGGAGATGAGGCCTTGAAGAGGTGAGTCCTTGAGGAGGTGAGGAAATGAGTCCTTGAAATGAGTCCTTGAAGAGGTGAGTCCTTGAGGAGGTGAGGAGATGAGTCCTTGAGGAGGTGAGGAGATGAGTCCTTGAGGAGGTGAGGAGGTGAGTCCTTGAAGAGGTGAGTCCTTGAGGAGGTAAGGAGATGAGTCCTTGAGGAGATGAGGAAATGAGTCCTTGAAGAGGTGAGTCCTTGAGGAGGTGAGGAGATGAGTCCTTGAGGAGGTGAGGAGGTGAGTCCTTGAGGAGGTAAGGAGGTGAGTTCTTGAGGTACAGCAGCAAGCAGCAGGCATGGCAGCCAGAATGGGAAGCCAAGAGCTCCCGTCCTGAACCACAAGCACAAAGCAGAGAGCAAAGTGCAAGGAGGCTTTTTTTTTTTTAATATTTTATTTATTTATTATATATGAGTACACTGTAGCTGTCTTCAGACACACCCAGAAGAGGGCATCAGATCTCATTACAGATGGTTGTGAGCCACCATGTGGTTGCTGGGATTTGAACTCAGGACCTCGGGAAGAACAGTCAGTGCTCTTAACCACTGAGCCATCTCTCCAGCCCGAGGCTTTTTATTCTCAAGCCTACCACCCATGATACTCTCGCCAGCAAGGCCTCATCACCTCCATCTCCCCAACAAACAAAACCAACTGCAGGCTAAGTGTTCAAATGCCTATGACTATGGAGGGTCGTACACTCACAACCTGCATAATAGACACAAGTTTAGGGCTGCAGTCTGGCTGGCTGCATGGATCTCAGGCAACTGTTCAGCCTACCTGACCCTTTCCTTCCTACTTAGACATCCCATCAGTTGGGAGTCTTTGGCCTGGATTACCGCATTGTTTTCCTACTTCTGTCTCAACTCAGAAGCTGCCATCCTATAACATTAACCTAAGATTGCTCATGTCCCTCCTCTGTTCAAATCCCAGAGACTGAACTCCATTCCCCTAGTAGTAAATGCCAAAAATCTTTAAAGCGGCCCATGAACTCTCACATGCCTGAGTTCCTGCCCTTACCAAAGCCTCTCCTCTCTGCAGTAGCTTGCTCTGCTGCCTGGACCCTTCCTCTGCTTAGACTGTGTTCCCAGCACCACCCCCGCCCCCACCCCATGCTCACCCCTGGTGTCCTTCAGGTCTTTATTTAAATGCCATATGCTCAAGGAGGCCTTCCCTGAGAGCATTTTCTACAAGTGCAGTCCCAGCACTCGGTATCCCCCCACTCCTCGGTTAATTTGAATGTGGCTCACACCATCTGGCCCACTGCATATTTACCTAGTTTTCTTGTTTATATTTTCTCTTGCCCCACTATGGCTAGAGGATCATTGCCCTTCTGTTCATCTGCCACTTCCAGTGTCCAGAATAGTGTCTGACATTCCTATCTGTTGGATGAATGGGTGAATGTGTGAAGCAGAGGTATAGTTTGGTATTCCTGTCTGTGTCTGTCTTTTAGTGGCTGTTCTTGGCCTGGAGGTGGGAACATGTCAAACTCAGGATGATACAGAAGATATATTTAAGATACATGACATGACGTCTCTATTTTCCCTCTACGACTGAGCTGTATGCCTATTCCTTTTTTTTTTTTTTTTTTACTTTATATTTTAAGACAAGGTCTTACTAAGTTGTCCAGGCAGGGTTAGGATTTGTAATCCTCCTGCCTCTTGTGAAAAATTTCCTCCTTCAAGGAAGCTCCTTAAGCAGGAAGGTAAGCAGCTCAAAATAGCTTCAGGAAGTCCCTGAAACTGATCAGATTCACTAGGCCCCTCCCTGCCAGAATAAGCAATCAAAGTTCAGACTCCCCCTCAGAGGAAGTGAAGATGAACTGCAAAGAAGACTCTTATCCAGAAAAGTTGTGAAGACCCAGAGACCAGGCCAGTTGCCTGGAAGAAAACAGAAAGCAGTTGAGCCACCTGGAGGAGGCTTAGACCAATTGAGGCACCAAAGGAACCAAGCTGAGCTGCAAAGAAGACCCAGAGACCAGATCAGGGTCTGGAAGAAGCAGAAACCAACTGAGCTTCGTGGAAGAGGTTTAGACCAAAGCCACCTGGAAAGGACACTCTCCCGCCTGAAGAGCTGCCTGCAGGCTGTGTGGTGTGCTCCATGTTCCAGTTTCTGTGACCCGTCACCCATCTAAGGTAGGCTTTGGTGATACAGCTGTCTTTGAGGTTTTTCTGCTCCTATAAGTAACTCCTTAGCCATGGTTCTGTAAACAATGCCAGTAGATCTCATTGGTTCACCAAATTGGGCTTTGGAGTTATCCAAACTTTGGTCTGTCATGCATCCCCTTATCTGGAGTGTAGACATGTGTGTTGCACTTCCCTGAGGAGAGTTTTTTCACACAACATCCTTCCAAGTAACTTGGGTCTGCACCATTCAGCATCTCCAGCCTAGCTATTAGCTACCTTCAATATTAACCGTCATGCTCATACTGGACATTAGATCTCCTGGACTTACTCTCCAAGGCAATTATAGATCCCCTCCGACAGCATCCTCCCACCACTGCCTCCACCCTGCTTCCTGTCTCCATGGATTTTACTTAAAAAATTTTTTTTCTCATAAATGTGAGATCTTGTAATATTTGTATTTCTATGTTTTCCAGATTCATCTGTGTTGTGTTGTAACAGCTGGCACGATCTCTGAGTGTATTTCTCTGTATGTGTGTTCCTGTGTGTGGGCCCACATGTGTGTGGGATGTATGTGTGGTGCATTTGGAAGCAGGAGGTCCATATGGAGTGTCTTGTTCAATCACTCTCTGTTTTATCTTTGAGACAGGGTATCTCGTTGAGCCTGGAGCCAATCCAACTCCGTGTCTGGCCAGTGAGTCCCAGGGATCATCTGAGGTTTCGGGGATGTACTGCTAATGCCTGGCTTATTATATGGATTGTGAGAATCCACAACTCAAGTCCTCAATGTCTCCATAGCAAGCACTTTACGGACTGAACTTCCTGCCCCCACACCTCTGTGAGACAGTCTTTTATGCACCCTCATATGTACCGTAAGCACCAGTGGCTGGTCTAGCTCTTACTATGTAGACCAGGTTAGGCTTCCAACTCCTAGACAATCCTGCCTCTGTCTCCTGGGTGCTCAGATTATAGGCGCATGTTATCACATCTAACTTTTGTTTTGTTTTTGAGACAGCATCTCATATAGCCCAACCCAGCCTCAAACCTTGCTATGGAGCCAAAGTTGGCTTTGAACTCCCGATAGCTCCTGAGGCAGAGTATCTCACCCTGTGTCACAGTTTACTCATTGCCATCTTATTTGGGCTGCACCCACGCCACGGCTTGTTGTGAGCAATACTGGAAATGGGCACTGGAGTGCAGATGTCTTTACAGAGAGACGATTTTATTGTGTTTGTGTATACACCGGCAGAGGAATTGCTTGACCACATGATAGCCCTAATTTTAATAAATTTGGAAGGACCTCTATGTGTTTTTCCAGGATGGCCACACCAATGTCAATCCTATCTACAGAGTCCCTTTTCTTCACAGCCTCTCCTATACTTAGGATTTCTTATCTTTCTGATTATAGCCATCCAAATCGGTAGAAAGTGACAGCTCGCTTTGTTTTAATCCACATTTTCTTGTTGATTACTGACTTTAAGCACCTTTTCCTACTTACAATGGCCTTTCCCCACTCGGTCTTTGAAGACACAGCGATTTGAGCCTTTTGCTCCTTTTTAATCGGGTTTCTTTTTTTGCTACTGAGTTGTGTCTGTTTTGGATACTAATCCCTTTACAGGTATATGGTTTACCAACATTTTCACTGTGTGTGTGTGTTTGTGCAAGAGTGTGCACACGTGTATGTGGAAACAGAGGTTGACAATGGGTATCTTTCTTGAATGGCCTCTACTTATTTATTTATCTATTTATTTACAGATTAAGTGATTTTGTTTATTTTTTATGTGCATGAGTACTGCCCTGCATGTAACTCTGAACACCACATGCTTGTCTGGTGGAAACCTTGGAAACCAGAGAGGGCATCAGATCCTCTGAAACTGGAGTTGAAATTGTTCTGAGCTGCCATGTAGGTGCTGGGAACCAAACCCAGATTCTCTACAAAGGCAACAGGACTCTTAACAGCTGAGCCATTTCCTTGGATCCCCACTTTTTTCTTTTTTTTTTTTTGACGGAGTCTCACTGTGTTGATAAAGCTGTCCTTGACCAATTAATGGCCTTTGCTTCCCACCTTATTTTCTGACACAAGGGTTCTCATGAAGCCTGGAACTCACTCACTGGTTAAGTGGCTGGCCAGTGAGCTATGGAGAGCCACCGGCCTTTCCCCTCCCCCACCTCGCTAACACAGGAATTACAGAGGCAATCCGGTGGGCACCTGGCTTTTACTCTTGGGATTTGAGCTCAGGCCCTCCTGCTCACCAAGTGGGTCCTGCTGGCCGAGCCGTCTCTCCAGCACTACCTTTTCATGGTGTTTCCCTCCCTGCACAATCGCTGAATTTTCAGTTTGATGTCATCCCTTTGGTTTATTTTTGCTTTTATGGTCTGAGCTTTTAGAGCAGTGGTTCCCAACCTTTCTGATGCTTCGACCCTTTAACACAGTTCCTCATGTTGTGGTGACCCCCCCAACCATAAAATTATTTTTGTTGCTACTTCATCGCTGTAATGTTGCTACTGTTATGAGTCATAATGTAAACGTTTCGGGAGATTGAGGGTTGTCAGAGGGGTCCCGAACCACAGGCTGAGAAATTGCTGCTCTAGAGTGGTATCCAAAAGCCTCATTACCAAGGTCAATGTCAATGACCTTCTCGCTTAAGCTTTTATAGTTTCTGGTCTTACATTTAAGCCTTTAATCTATTTTGAGGTGTGTGTGTGTGTGTGTGTGTGTGTGTGTGTGTGTGTGTGTGTCGAGTATAAGATAAGAGTTTAATTTCATTCTTTTGCCCATAGATATCTGGTTTTGCTAACACCATTTATAGAAGAAGCTGTCCTTTCTCCGTTCTGTATTCTCGATGCCCTTGTTGAAAGCTCCTAGAAATGCCTGGGTTTATTTCTGGGCTCTCCATCCTGTTCCCTGGTCGGATGTGTCTGTTTTTCTGCCAGTACCACACTGTTTTCACTCGCTGTGTTTCTGAAGCAGATGCGTCTGGGGTTCTGTTCCCAGACCCTGTCTCTTAAACAGAGAAAGCAGACTGTGAGTCATCCCTACCTCCCCAGCACTGGGAAGGGGCTCCAAGTAGCCCCTTCCATGGGGCTCCAAGTCCTGCTGATTTGCAAGCCTGTCCCTGGTGATATCACTGAGCCAGCCACTTCTTCCACATCAGGTACAGCTAATCTTAGGAATCTCATTACGAGTCCGAAGATAATCCTCTATATCTAGATTAAAGGCTGTGTTTTGACCATTACTGTGCATCGAGCATTGAGCCGACAGCTTAATTGAGCTGTTTATGCCGCTGCCTTGATCTCTTCCCAGAGAATTTACAACTAATTCCAAGTGTCTCTGTGAATTAAGTGGGCCTCTCCCAACATGCTTTGCCCGTTGCTTGCTTGTGCCAAATCCCACTTGTCCTTGTGTTACCTAATTATGGGCTCTGGCTCGCAGCTGGCTCTGGCCAGTGCCACTTCCAGCCGACTCCCTCCCTGAGATGACCATTAATGATACAGCCCCACATAAGATCATGCCTCAAGACAGCGTAAAAGGGGGCGGAGGAAGTGAAGGCTGGGGTGTAGCAAAAAGGACATAAATCACACTGACCCCTTTGAAGTCACCTCCTGGCAACTAAATGACAGCAACCCTCTGTTGAAGAAGACTATGCAGCCCAGCATTGCTAAGTATAATGAAGAAAAGTATTCCAGGCTGGGCTTAACACTCCCGAACCCTTAACCCATATTCTGATTTCCTATGGGACTACTGGACCTTAGTTCTTCTATCTGTAAAATGGAAGCTGACAGGCCATTGCCTCTGCCCCTCTCTCTCTCTCTCTCTCTCTCTCTCTCTCTCTCTCTCTCTCTCTCTCTCTTTCTCGCTTTCAGGCATGATTCCTTTTTTTTTCTTTTAAAGATTTGTTTATTCATACATATGAATGCTATTTGCATGTGTGCCTGCATGACAGAAGAGAGCACCAGATCTCATTACAGATGGTTGCGAGCCACCATGTGGTTGCTGGGAATTGAACTCAGGACCTCTGGAAGAGCAACCAGCATTCTTAACTGCTCAGCCATCTCTTCGGCCCCCATCGCCTCTTTCTTTCGACTTATTTTTACCTATGTGTGTGCATGTGTGCTTGTGCAGGTGTTCACAGCCCCAAAGAGGGCATCAGATCCCCTGGAGCTGGAGTTACAGCCAGTTGTTAGCCTACCACTCAACATGGGTGCTAGGAACCAAACATGGGTCCCCTGCAAGAGCAGTATTTGCCCTTAAAAGCTGAGCCATCTCCCCAGTCCAGGTTTTTCATTCAGTGGTTGAGAGATGTCACAGAGTGAGGGGGAGGTAATCTAGAGAAGCAAGCAACAATGAACTGCCATCAAGTGTTTGGGGCATGCTTAGGGTCGCCAAGCATTTGCTGTTTGTCTGAACGTCAGGTTTTACTGGGTGTTTCTTAATTTTTCTTCTGACCCAACTCCAAGTCCACTTTGAGGGACAGAGAAGGCTCTGTCCCCCTTGAAAGACTCTACTGAGGATGCAGACAAAAGCAGAGATTCCCAGCACTGGCTTAGGATCACCCACAGAGCTTGTGAAACATCAAGAACCAGTTTTAATCCGGACCACGGGATCAGAGGTTGTATGGGCTACTTCAGGTGTGGTTTGTTTGGGTCAGATTAAGGTCTCGTGTAGCCAAGACCACCCTCAAAATTACTATATAGCCAAGGATGACCTTACACTTGTCTATGTTCCATCTCCTGAATGTTGAGATTACAAGCCTGCATTACCATGTCTGCTTGGCT